>NW_027503911.1:0-22428 GCF_021521415.1 Bidens hawaiensis
TAACCCTCATGTTTGCATTTTCTTTATAAAAATTTGTGAACACAAATAAACTTTTGGTTAAAAAAATATTTTAAATAATGTAGTTCACATTTGTTCTTTGTCATTATTTGATAAGATATTTCATTTTGGTGACCAAATACCAACAGGCTCGTGTATGACTGGATAATCACTTTTCTGCCTATCATTTGGAAAGATTTATCTTGGAACATGCATAAACAACAATGTAACTCCACATTAAGTTTAGCAAATTCTTTATGTTTATATCACCTTAGATTTTAGACATCATGGGAAAGCAACCATACATGTCAATGACTGTACTTAGTGCCTTTTCAACCTATTAAATCCATATGATTGGCTAAGTAGTCAATGTACAATCATTTTCCATTTAAATAAAGTTTAATACTCAGTCACCCCAATATCTCTTCTTTGACAGGTAAATGGCTATCCTATTTGATCACAATCGGTTAACAGGACCAACGATATAGGTGAATACATGTCCTTTCATATAAGAGTTATTGACATAATTTTAAGTAAAGGAATAGAAAACATGTTACAATTTCCCCATATGCTTTCAGTCTTTAGGCTAATGGCTATCCTTTCAATCTGAAAACAGATGATAGGACCAAACATAAACAATTATATGCCCTTCCAATTTGAGAAAATGACATGATTTTAAGCAAAAGTAACTCTTTGAGACTTTTCATTGAAATTTTCTTTTAAGCTACTATAAAGCTTTGAACTGAATAGTATTATCATGTCTCTACACCATTAAACAACTTGCTCTGTTTTATCAAAATTGTTTTGAACATAAGCTCCTTAAAATTTTTCAATTTGAGCATATCTTTTGACACAAAAACACATTTTTATACAAATACAAGTGTAACATAATCAAATCATCAATGACATCATTAAAACAGGCAGACTTCACATAATGCGTAGTCTAATAGATCCTAACAATATCACATTTGATAAAACACCTAATCAAGATATCAGACAAGCACATATTATCAAATCAAATTAAGTACTTATCAAGATATCATACACATTCAATGATCATTATCCAAAGCATCAAACATACTTAGGATTGACAGTTCATAATTTAAGCACATTTCAGTGTACAGTAAACAAAATCACATTCAAATATAACAAATTGTAGATCCTCTACCAAAATAGTCAATTAGCACATAGAGGCACACAAATCAAATAATCATTCATCAAGACTTTGAAAAGTTAGTCCTTTTGCACAGTTAAGCACACATCATTAATCAGACTTCATTTGAGTTGATCATACCCAGGGCTTTCAAGAGAAAGTTGAACCTGTTTCGATCAAATGGTTTTGTGAATAGGTCAGCCAAATTATCACTTGTATAAACTCTTTTTACCTCAGTTAATCTTTTTTCACTACAATCCTTATAAAATGGTGTCTGATTTCAATGTGCTTGGTCTTGGAATGTTGCATAGGATTCTTAACAATAAAAGATGCAGCAATATTATCAATGTAAATAGGAGTGTTTAAGAAATTCAGACCATAATCCAGCATCTGGTTTTGAATCCAGAGGACTTGTGCATAATAGGCAGATGCAGCAATATACTCAGCTTCAGCAGTTGAGATTGACACTGTAGTCTGTTTCTTGCATTGCCAAGACACCAATCTGTCACACAAAAATTGACAACCTACAGAAGTTAACTTCCCACTCATATTGCACCCATCATAGTCACTATCTGTGTAGGTAGTCAGATCAAAGGACTGGTTCTTTGGATACCAAATTCCTTGATCTGGCATTCCCTACAAATATCTAAAGATTCTCTTTACTGCATTTAATATGAGAAACCTTAGGACTTGACTGGAATCTTACACAAACACGCACAGAAAACATGATATCCGGCCTTGAAGTAGTCAGATACATCAGAGATCCAATCTTTGCTCTGTATTCATGTTCAGCCACTGGCTACCCCTTTTCATCTGCTACCCCTTTTCATCTGCTACCATCTTTTATTTTGTATCCATAGGAGTTGAAGCAGTTTTCAATTCATTACACTTGAATTTGTCTAGTATGTCCTGCACATACTTGGACTGGTAAATGAAAATCTCATCAGTCTTCTGTTGAACTTGCAATCCAAGAAAGAAGTTCATTTCTCCCATTGAGCTCATACTATACTTGGATTTCATCACCTCTTCAAACTCCATGCACATCCGTTCATTGGTTGACCCACAAATAATGTCATCCTCTTCCTTTCTTTTTGTAAAAGAGGTCTTGTAAATGGCTCCCCTTTGGAAACCATGTTCAAGCAAATGATTTGACAGCTCATCATACCAAGCTCTTGGAGCTTGATGTAGTCCATACAATGCTTTGTTTAACATATACACCCTGTTAGGATAATTAGGGTCCTCAAATCCTTGAGGCTGAGTTACATACATTTTCTCTTATATTTTTCCATTTAGGAAAGCAGATTTTACATCAAGTTGGAATAACCTTATATTCTTTGAGGCAGCATAAGCTACGAAAATTCTTATAGCTTCAAGTCTTGCTGTTGGTGCAAAGACTTCCACAAATTCAATCCATTCTTCTTGTAGGCATCCAAGTGCAACAAGTCTAGCTTTGTTCTTAATGACAATACCTCTTTCATCCCTTTTATTCTTGAACACCCATTTGGTTCCAATTTCATATCTGTTTCTAGGCTTGTCTACAAGTTCCTATGCCTGTAGATCTCTAAATTGAGCCAACTTCTCTTGCATTGCTTCTACCCAGTTGTTGTCTTTCAAAGCTTGAACAATGTTCTTGGGTTCTATTTGGGACAGAAAGCAGGAGTACATACAGATGTTTGCAGATTTAGATGCACTTCTAGTTATTCTTTCATAGATGTTACCAATGATGTTTTCAGGAGGGCGATTTGTTTCAACATAAGAGGATTGAACTACTACATCAGTAAATACTTCAGAATCAAGATTTGTATCATTGAGATCAGGTTCATCAATGATCAAATCAGTTGTTGCATCATGAAATATTGGTGCTTCTTCATTGTTCATATGAGAGGCTGATGCACCATTGTTTCCAACAGTCAAGCCTTGAAACAAAACCTCAAATCTTGCATTTCTTCTTGCTTCTTCTGTGTTATCTGGAGTTGTCTCATCAATCAAATCAGTATCATGATTTTCTTGTTCTATATTCTGATCTTGAACTTGGTCTGGAGCTTGCTCATCTTCAACAGTAGAAGGATGCTTAATAAAATTATATTCCTGGCCCTTTTCAGCAACCTTTCTCCACAACTTGTCCAAATCAAGTTTCTTTGAGGGTTCATCAGTAATCACACTTGTCTTGTATATAGCTTCATCAAAATCCTCAGGATAAATCTTGAAGGACTTGATTAGTTTTTCAAGATCAAACAGCCATGCTGCACCATCAACTGTATTGAATTGATTTTCATTGAAAACGATATCAGATGATTCTATCACACTCAAATGATATTTCACATATACTCTGTAGGCCTTTGAGTATGTAGAGTAACCAACAAAGAAGCAGTCTAAGGATTTAGCTTGAAACTTGTTGAGATAGTCCTTAGTGTTCAACAATGTGTGTTGTTAGATTTATCTGGACAACAATACCAATGACCGACTTATCGCCAGTCATAATATCGCTGAAATATAAAACTGTGATGAAAGGGCAATTTGGTCAATATGATTCTCTGCTCAAACTCAACAAAATTACAAAAATATGTACTGTTTTTGATAAAATCATTGAAAAATACAAAAAGATTGTCTATTTTTTTAATGGTTCGGATATTTTTTTTTCTATAAATACATTCTTTAATTCTTTAAATTTTTACAAAATTCCAAAAATATTTTCGTCTTCTTTATTCAATATACTTAAATAAATCTTTAAGTTAAGTTTCGGTAATCTGAAACAATTTTAACGTATTAGGTCGTCGGGATATAAGGGTTTCTCGATAATTTAACTTATTGATTTAATTTAATTCTTTATTTATTTCATTAATTTATTCATTCATTTAATTATTTAATTTAAAAATTAAATAAAAGAGTTTAATTCGCTAAACTCCCATTCGTTATGTATGGATAACGAATTAGGTGATTCTTTAGCGAACTAGCTTCTTGTTTGCTAACCTAATTCGCTTTCGCACTCTGTAACGAATCATCCCTTCGTTATACATATTTAACGAATCATGACACGAATCATGTCTTGATTCGCTATCTTTAATCTAACGAATCACATTGTGATTCGCTAACATAAGGTAACGAATTGTGTTAGCGAATGGGCTAATTCGCTAATTTTAAGTTAAACGAATCGTCTGATTCGTGCAAGTTGTGCATAGGGTTTCGTGCACTGCTATATAAGACAAGATAACGAATAGTATTCCACTGTTCGTCTTCTTTCTTCATCTTTCAGAAACTGTTCAAATTCTCTCTGATATTTTCGATCTTTAAGTTTGAACATTTCAAAGATCAATTTGAGTTTCTAAGGTATAAATGTTCTTGGCGATATCATTTTTGTCAAAAATGACAATGAATTAACTGTTGAATTATAGTTTTAAGGGTTTAAGGGTTTTGAACCTTTGAAACTCGTTTGTGTATAATTTATGTTCTTAATTGTCTGATTTTGATATCATTTTGATCGGAATCACTTTCCGATACCCTTGGTGGACTCTAATCAATATTTGATTATTGTTTGCTTGGTTAAATATTGTTATGTGTTCTTAATATTCACTGTTGGTTCGTTTGATTATTAACACATTTGGGTAATGAGTCTCAAACTCATTCACCTACATTAACGAGTGTGTTTCCGAGCTTAACAAGCTGATTATCTTGATGGTTCAACGATGGTTATGGCCGAATTGAATCTGGGTTTAAGTTGTTGACTATTATTGTTCTTGATAATTTTGACCTTGACTTTCTGAAGTCAAAGAAAAAGTCTTAATTATGACCATTCGTTAGTCTTAGCGAATTGGAACTGTTTCGTGTCCAATTCGTTAAGATTTTACATGAACTAGCTTAGCGAATAAGATGTCACACGAATCAGAGTTTGATTCGTTTAAAATATGACGAACTAGAGTTTAGTTCGTTAAAATTACTTAGTGATTCGCTAGGTCCAGTTCGTTAAGTTATTTACTTGATAGCGAATCGCCTGATTCGTTATCTTTGTATAACGAATCAGTGTGATTCTTAACGAATGACATTAAAAAAAATTAGTTAACTAAATTTAATATTCATTTAATTTAATTAAAGGATTTAAATTGTCTAATATGGGTCACTAGATTAATTACACATATCTTTTGTTTATATATTATGATATCTATTCTCATATTGGTTTTATTTATACAGTAAATCATGGCTGAACAAGAACAACCACAGGAACAACCTCGTCAAGAACAACCACAACAACAAGCTCAACAAGTCGAAATGATTCTATTACCGTTCGATAAGAAGCACAACATCTGTGCTTATGTCGATCATGATGTGGCTGATTTAAGGACGTTCGGAGCTATGTTGAATTTCTTATGCCGTTCGAAGATACATTATGCAATCACTGCTAAACCTAAGGTGTATCTTAGTATCATCAGACAATTTTGGAACACGGCGGTATATGTTGAAGAAAATAATTGGGTTCAAGCTACAGTCAATCAGATTCCCATTATGATTGATGTTGAGGTCATTCGTCGGGTACTTCAATTTGACGATAGTGATGATTATCCGAGTGAGTTTGACAGGACGCTGGTTAGGGGTTTATTCACACGATTAAATTATGGGGGTGATATTCGTCGGTCCATGCTGAACAAGAATGGGTTGTGTCCACCATACAAGTATTTGATGCATGTTTTACTTCATTGCTTGAGTGGACGTCGAGGTGGTTTCTATGAATGCAGACTAAGTTTACAATCGGCGTTTGTTGCCCTAATCCTGAACAAACCATTCAACTATTCAGAACTCATCTTTGATCATCTGAAAGAGCAAGTTCAGCAAACTCTACCGTCAAAGAAGTTCTTAATGTATCCATGCTTTTTACAGCTAATTATTCAGGACCTGATACCGAATTTGGTGATTGATCGATCGTTGGTGAACGATATTCTTGATATGGAACATATGAAAGCTGAAACGGCGCGTCGTATGTTAATATATAGAAAAGACAAGCAACAAGACAAACGGATGATTGGTCATGTAATCAATCCGGATTACGTATGTCCTCCTAATGAGCGCTGGATCCATGATGATTCGGATTCCGAGCGTGAAGGGGGAGAATGTCGGAACAATGATGGTGGAGATGATGATGATAACAACGATGATGGTGATGATGGAGCTGGTGAGCGAGCTCTGAAAGAACAACAAGATGCAGTCGATGCTGCTCTAGCTGCCACCATGAAAGCTCAGCAAGAACGAAAACGAAAGGGCAAAGCGGTAGCTACTGATGAACCATCGAAGAAGCCCCGTGTGTCTGCTGGGGCTGGGGTAATTATTGGAACACCACTACCACGTCAATCAACTACTCAAAGCTCGGCGGTGCCGCTAACTACTAGAACTCCGATGCTCACCTTGACAACGACGATGGTGTCACATGAGAGGCTCGGCTTGATTCCTCAAATGGCGTTGACCGAGATACCGAGGCCTCCTGCTGTTTTGTCTACCGTATCTTCCACCACTTCAATGGGACCTCCTCCTCTGCCAACAACTACTTTTCCTCCGCCTCCGCCTAGTGATGTCTCTTTCATGAGAATCACTCGGCCTCAGGGTCCTATTCAACCAGTTCATCCCTCTGTATACAATTTGTCACCTGGACATCAAACGGAAATGTTGCTTAATCTGCTACATTTATATGAAAATCAAATGGCAGCTGACCGACTCAATCAAGAACGACTCATGGAGAATCAACGAAAAATGATGAGCTATATTTCGTTCTGTCAGAAAGAGACCAAGTCATTGCGTGCGATTGTTGAGTCTCAGGGGGTGAAATTAAAAGAACAAGATGAGTTAATTTTAAAATTAACTTGTAAAGAAGATGCCCTCAAGAAACTCAAAAATGATGATGATGATCCTGATGAGTCTGATGCAGGAGGTGAGCCTAAACAATCGCACGGTTCATCCTCTGGTGCTGATGTCAGTGGCGCTGATGATTCGAACAAGCAGATAATTTCATATCAAGATCCAACAGCAGCCAAGCCAATAGAAATGATTGAGGCTAACACGGTGATATTTATTGATGAATTGGGAATGGTTAGAAGTATGGTGAACAAAGATGAGATACAGATCGGTGAGTTTGTGGTTAGATCTTTGACATGGGAGCAGATTTCGATTCTGCTTGGGCTGAATGACGATCAGTTGACTGAGTTAGAGACTGAGCCCGATGTCGAAGTGATCAATGAGGAAGAAATGGAGGTTGATCCATTATTTATGAATACAGATTTTATGTATGAGAACGAGGAGATTGAAATGGAGGATGTGACAGCTGAAGAGTACCCGGACTTGTATCAACACGCAAATGTTGATCAAGGTGCTCCGGTATTTAATGAAGATGTAATTAAGGAGACTGAGAATGAACTGGAGAAGATTGTGCAACGGACTATTCCTTCACTCAAAGAAGTGACTGATGATGACATTGAAAGATGATTCAACGCCAGAAAGTGGGTAAGATCATCAGTGCTTATCGGTATGTAGATAAAGAAAGAAAGGATACAGCTGCTGCTTGGATTGAGGCAAATCAGATGACTACCTTCAAGACTGTTTCTAAGGTACATGGTGATATTGTCTCCTGGCTCTACGATTCAGACCTTAAGGTATGTATTGTTAAATGGGAAAAAGGTGTCCAATATTACGAGAGGATAATGGATGTTTTAACATTACCGCGTTGGGACGTACGCACCCTCGCGAGACGTCCATTTATCAATCGTGGGAGTAACCGAACTGCTGAGTGGTTTCATCAACACTTACTGTTCGAGGTCAATCATGGCTTCAAATTCTTCAAGCCCCAGGTCCCAAGACGTAAACGTACTGATGAGATTAATCCAAGGACCGGCTGAAAGAAACTTGTTTTGAAAGTGAAGCCACCAAAGACAATGAGAAGGGTTCCTGTGAAGATAATGCCTCAAGATATTCATCTGTATTTCAACCGTTGGTACTATGATAATAATACTGGCGAGGCCGTTATTGTTCGTGGTCGAGGACTACAGACTGAGCTCATCAAGATAATCGATCCTATGTGGTTGGTTAATTTATCAGTGTCGTTTGGAACAAGTAAGATTTATCAGGGTAGAAGGCCTTTCCTTGAAAGCGAGAAGGACTCTGCTTACTCACCAGGTTTACAACGGCGGCGCGGCTACCCGAAAGAAAAAATAGCTCTACACAGATCGAGGAGAAGTACCCGACAGGACTTACGGAGGATTTTCGGATAAATCAAATTTCGTATGATAGTTGCAGACAAGAAAGTAGCTGTGACGTGAACTGCGCTGTGCTCATCAAAGTGTTGGCTGCACCGTGCTGAATGAACAAATCCCATTCCCTTTTCCCTTTCCTTTGTGAGGAAAGCCCTCACCTTCTCTCTTCCAACCAGAATGCTTCAATGACGTGCTACACAGGAATCAGAATTTGTTTGAACGCCAAGAAGATTACGACCTGGCTATGCAATTCCAACGTGTCGTTCGTGTATGCCATGAACATGGGATTCATAGTTGCAGAGATTGGCAGACAAAGCGTTTCAAATAAGTTAAAGACAAAGAGCTCAAGACGAGGGGGTGTCTGTTAGTGCACGGTTTTACGTCTAGAGTCTTTGTAATTATCATTAATGTTTATTTGATATTTAAATGTAATATTTAATGTTTATTTTAGTCTAATTCGTTATGTTTAAGTCTAGTTCGCTAGGAATGTTAGCGAACTAAGACTAGTTCATTAAGGTTAAGTCTAGTTCGCTAGGGATGTTAGCGAACTAGGACATTATAATGTATTCCCTCCTGATTTGTTAGGGGATGTTAACGAATCAGGGAGTGGTTAGTTAAGTTAATTTATTTAACGAAGGGGATGCTGGTTCGCTAGGGGATGTTAGCGAACATATCGTCTTCTATAAATAGTGAACCACTGTTCACTTGTAAAGGGTGGAAGTTTTGAGAGAATTAATATTATTCAGAAAAGTTTAAAGTTTATACTCTCTCTCAAGCTTCACGTTAAACTTAATTAATATATATACATACGTATAACACCGAATCAAGGTAGATTATGAGATAGATCTATAATATTATAACTGACAGATCTGAGATCTATGTTAATCGTTATTAATTGTTGGTTATTGTTCAAGTACAGGATCAAACATCTAGAAATACCTAAAAAGTTGAGGTCTTCCTATGATCCTCATAAGTTATATCATTTCCTTAGATTGAATGAAAATCCTCTTTAAATTTGTCTAAACACAAATTCATTCTTGTGTTGTGTGTGTTTTGAATGTTTCGCGTTAATTAGTATTTGCAAAGCACCATAACTAACAAGTACTAGTCTAGCATGCTTTAGAATACAATACTTTAACATGTGAACAGAAGATGCATCATTCTGATTCTTCACAGCCATCACATTATCACTTTGAAACATTCAACCCTTAGTTTTAGACAAACTTATGAGACTTATCACAATCCCAAACCTTAATATTCTGGAAAGTCTCACAAGTTATTGTATATAGAACATACATAACCTTTTCATTTATTTAAGGAACATAACTCTTTTGCCTTTGATCTTCGAGGATTCACCATTGGATTATATGGACTTTGAACATAAGTCTTAATACAAATCATTCTGATGAATACATTTATTACCACCAAGATGACCGCTACTCGTCTACAATCACTATTATGTTGAGATAAAGTCAACAAGATTGACACTCAAACTCTTGGATTTCACACTTGCATAAAGTGAATTTTACATTTTATTGTTTTCTATTTAAACTATCTATTGAGAAACTCTCTCAAAATGATAGACAAACTTTCCCATAGTTCAAACAAAATGGATGAGAGTAGAAACATATATTCATCGCTATTGTAAGCATATTATAATAAATCTCTTAAGATGCACTTAAATTTAATTACAATAAAAACATAATAGATCTCTTATGATTCACACTAGTTGAATTTTCAAAGATGAATATCCAATAATATAAATATATCATTAACGTATATTATGTTACAATTCACATTTAGTGAATCTCCAAGGAGTTAAATACATCATCAACATATATTATTCATATGTTATAATTCATACTTATTGAACTACCAAGAAGTTTAATTTCTTGTTAACATATATTACTTCATATGTTATAATTCACACTTAGCGAATTTCCAAGAAATAGTTCATATGTTCTGATTCACACTTAGCAAATTTCCAAGAAGTTTAATTTCTCATTAACATATATTAGTTCATATGTTATAATTTACACTTAGTGAATTTCAAAGATTTAAATATAATAATCTTGTGTATTTCATCTTAATACACTCACCACGTGATTTCATGACCCTCTCATGATGCGGTTATACATTTGATGTGTCGTCTTAGACTTTAGTAAACGTAACAACTCACAAGTTGTTTCTTATGCAAACTTCTTTTTGAACAATCAATTTAAAATTATCCTTTTTTTCTAACATAATTTTTTCGTTAAAAAAAATCTATATAAAAAAATTATTCGTCACGATAAATATTGTTGTATTTGGTTGTAAAACTACATGTATTATCGAAGATATTGAAAACAAAATAATAATACAACCGAAACTACAACATAAAGTGTAAAACACCTTTTAAAAATTCAATCAATGGATACACATACGACATTTAGACATCAAATAGTGTTATTAACTTCAACACTTTCATCATCTAGTCGAAATCGTCTCAATAATATCATTTTATGTTATGTATTAAGGTACTCCCTCAAATAGAACTCCATGTGCTCATAAGGATAAAATCCGCATTTCTTCTTTGAAACTAAACAATCAAAATTTATCCAAAACAACAAGTTGTTAACTACATGGACTTTGTAAATTTTAACAAAACTTATGATCATAACAACACAAAGTTTTATTTTATCGTTTATTATATAAAATAATTTGTTTCTTTCGAAACCATTTAAAACAATCAGTTTAACGAATAAAATCTTATCTAACACGGACGTTAGACTATTAAAATGTTTAGACAAGCATTGTTTAAAGTTATAAAATAACTCTTTTTAACACACTTATTAGAAAAATTAAACATTGAGACAAAACATTTTTAAACTATTTGTTTTTCTGTATTTTAGTATGAAACATTTAGTTCCTAAAAACTTATTAGCCCAAGAGTAACTTGATTAACGCATAGTTAAAGATTTCATTAACACTTAGTGAAGGTTTTCATTAAAACCTAATTAAGGCTATGATTATTGGTGACTTAATTAGAGAATTCTTAATAGACACACATGGAAGTCTCATGTACCATTTCACTATAATACAAACATGTAAGCCTATGTTTATATTTGTAACATCCCAAAATTTCTAAACTAATATTAATTATATTAGTTAATATGGATGGGAAAGTTTACTCGGGTTAGCGGAGAAATAATAAATAAAGTAGGAGTTAGTATGGGCCGGGCTAGTGTTGGGAAATGGACATGGGTAATGGACTTGGGAAAGAAGGAAGAGACCATGGGCTTAAGCCCATGATCCATAACTATATAAGCCTTAATTACCCATTTATCATTCATTTACATATATTCCATACACCACCAAAACACACACTTAGCTCTCTCTAATCCTACTTTCTCTCTCTAGCCGAAGTAGAAGAAGAAACTGAGCATCAACCCGAGGTAATGATAGTATGATATTGTAGAGATCCAAACCCGTTAGATTTAGTCATGAAACGATGAGCCGACACCGTTAAACCATCAAAGTCACGAGATCCACGTGGAATCGGGTATAAAACGAACCTAAGATGATCTTAGGGGTCACCCAAGCTCAGATCTGGATCGAAACGAAAAACGGTTAAAACGGTGCTGGAATACGTTTTTCCGGCCACCCCGTTTTTCCGCCGATGGCGGCGCCGGAGAAGGTGTGTACGAGGAAAGGGAATGCCAGAGAATGTTCATGACATTTTCTGACCTAACCCTAATTCGTTAACGGAGAGTTAACGAACTAGGGGTAATTCGACTGATGATTCGTTAAAGGAGGCTTAACAAACTAGCCCTAGTTCGTATCCAGTTCATTAAGGAAAGAGATAACGAACTAACCTCAACTCGCTATGCTCTTTCGTTAAAGGGGATAACGAATCAGAATGTCTAGTTCGTTACATGAACTGATTCGTTATATGGACTGGTTCGTTATGTGGACTGATTCGTCAAAGGTCCAATTCGTTATAACGACTAGTTCGTCAGAGGGTCCAGTTCGTTACAAGACCAGTTCGTTATAATAGTCAGTTCGTTATTTTCCCAGTTCATTATGCTAGGATAATGAATCAGGCTATGCTCTGATTAACGAATTAAGTTTGAAGGAATGACAGATAGGCCCCTTGACTTAGATAAAAATGATATAATTACATAATAGCCCTTGGACTTTGATAATTAATGAAAGATACCTTTAAAGGTTAACGAGTAACGATTAACTAACCGGGTAAAGATTCAATGAAGTAAAACCGGCTTAGACGCGTAAGACTAATTAGGTAGCAATGAGAATGACGAGAGCAGTATTTAATATTACATTCGTTAAACATTTAGTCACGTACAGTCCAAGACGGAATAACCAATAGCAGAAGAAGTAACCGAGTTCAGGTGAGTTTCTAACCCCATTTCCTTGTTATGTTTTCGGGCCTGTGTGCATACTCGATGTGAAGTGTGAATACACTTTCCTTAACTGGTAAGTGTATGCTATAGATGTTATAGGAAGTAGCTATTATATAATGCTTGTCGGAGAGTGAACGATCTTCGTATCGTCAAGGATAGTGATTTTCTAGTGGTGATTATGGTGTATGATTGCTATGATGTGGCTTGTTTACTATGTAAATAATGTACTGTTAGGAAGTGTGTTACAGTCAAGTAGAAGTAGAGTGTGATAGAAGTGAATAGGGGTCTAATAAGAGTGTTAAAGCTACAAAGTGGCATAACGTTATTCGTTATTAAAGTGGCAAAGTGGCATAACGTTATTCATTATTAAAGTGGCATAAAGTGGCAAAAGTAGCTAAGCTGTATGAATATTTAAGTGGCTAAGTTGTAGGGGTAATTAAGTAGCTAAGCTGTATGGGTAATTAAGTGGTTAAGCTGTAACAGGTTAGACAGTGGACTAAGTGCCTTCGGACACGTATATAAATGCTTGTAGTGGTTGTATGACTAGTTGCTTGATTAACTAGAACTCACTCAGCGTAGCTGACTTTTAGTATGCACGCATGTGATTAGACTGAAGAGCTAGCATGAGGATGGCACATAGCATGAATTGAACGGCTGGCATCTGAAGATGGAAGAAATGATGTTTTAAATATAAGGTTTTGTGTTTTGGTATCAAAGAAAGATCAAATGTTTTGTAACGAATAATCGAAGTTAATGTTTCGGCGAAAGTTTTAATTAACTCTGATTGTAAGAACTGTGTTTATGAGTAAATCCGACGTTAAGGTAGGGCTAATGGGTACGGGGCCTTACAATATTTCACTAAAATGCACCCCAATGGATGTCTCTGTGCATTATTTTTTAACACACTCATTAGAATTAAACGATTACATAAACCATTACGAAAATTATTTGTTTATATAAAATAAACCAAATCTAACAAGATCATTAACAAATAAATGATTACAAAAATCATTATCAGGCTTATTAGTTTATACAAAATAAACCACTTCTCACACTTGGTTTAAGAAATGAGATGTTTGGACAAACACTTTAAACCATAGTTTTTATAACTTATAAGAATTTCTAACACACATGTTAGGAAATGAAACGTTTACACAAACCGATAAACCCAATCTAACGTGCACGTTAGATTATTAACGTTTACAAAAAACGAATGGTTTACTAAAACCATTTCTAACACAATTGTTAGACATAAACGATTACAAAAATCGTATAAAACTAAATAAGTAAAACCTTAGCGGTTATCCAAAAACCGGATCTAACATTGTTGTTAGAACACAAACGATTACAAAAATCGTTTCTATACCAAAAAGGTAATCAAACATTTCGTTATGTAACATGATATTTTTTAGATATAAGATTGTACTCCAATCTTTTAAAATATCCAAAATCATTGTTGTACTACACATGATATTTCCCAAATTTTTTTTAAGTTTCATAAAAAAAAATTCAATAAATTTTATATCAATTCTTTCGTGAACCAAAATTCCTTATAAATAAGGATTTAAGATTGTAGCAATAATCTCACGAAATCTGTTTTAATATTGTAGGACGTAGGTTCACTTTTTATTTAAAATAAAATTAATATAACGATACTCTCGTTATATAAGGGAAATACCGTGTAAAAAAACGAAAAAAAAATAAATATAAAGTACAACTTATATAAATATGAATATTCAAGCCAACGTCTTTGGTAAAAGCTTCAACATAAACTTCTTGATTTGAGTCGTCTACCCATTGAATATCTTCAACTTCGATTTAGTTTTTCTTGTTATGGCTATAGATTCGTGTTCTTGACCCTACTCCGTTGACTGCAACAAAAGATGAACGAAACAATATATATTGAGCGTGTTTGAGGCACGTATTCAATACGCTTCCCAATAAACAGATTTCGGGTCTCTACTAAATAGTCGTCTGTCTCCCAATGTACAACAACTGAAACAATGTGTGTACTGCCAGAGACAGAACTCGCACCCGGGATTGCACTAGGTATATTGGTGTTCTTGAAAAGAAAAAAAATAATGGGAAGAATAATATGTTGATGTAATCGAGTAGAAAGTATCCACTCTATGGGTTCCCAACAAATGGTTGTTCAAGTGTTTTCCATGCTCCAAATATCTCTCTTATATATATCTATTTGAATACTTATTTTTCCCCTCTTATCCAATGAGACTCCAAGTCTTCTATTATACAAGAGTTGTAGGTGAGTGAGGAGTCTCACTTAATTAGAGACTTAATACTTTAATAAAACTCATCATTTGTCATAAATAAACTCTATTTTAGCTAGACCGGCGGAATAAACCTTTTTAGCCAAATGGGCTGAATAGAAGTCCCTTTTTATCAATAAAATTTTATTTTAGCTAAACAAGCGGAATAAACCTTTTTAGTCAAATGAGCCGAATATAAACTTTTTTATCAATCAAACAAATTTTGTATATGTAAATAATGATTATAGTAGAAAATAAAGCTCGCACTAAAGAAAAGTTCATTGTACACGTTTCATTGAACAGTTAGCATCGATTATAGCCCTACTAATGAGACTTTTAGCATAAATCAATGATACTAAGAGAAGTGGCTGCAATAAATTTTTGACCTGTTGTGTTGGAACCAGATCATTTTCCAACCAGTTTCATCACCGAATCTTACCTTCATTGTCGTGATCCGCCATATGTGGTGACCATAAGCTGCCGCCCAAAAACCTATATAGTAAAATCTGACCCCACAGCCACCAGTACTCCACCTTGCTACCGAATTTGAAGGCTAAATTTAGTAAATAATAACAATAATTTTATTCAAATAATAAAACATGCAAATTTAAAAGATAATAAACTTACATCTTTGTCTTTTATATATGCTGATTCGTTTAACATTTTTTCAGATTTATTGATGTTAATATTAATTTAAAATCAATTTAATTTTCATATTTTAAAACCCTTTTGTTTAAATATACTTAACTTTGAAATGTTTGATATAATGATGAAGTTATTTAGTTTTTAATGTTTAATATAACTTTGAAATATTAACTTTAGTTTTTACACTTGAATTTCGATTTTCTTTTTGAATGCTATAATTGAAGTTTTATTTGGCTTGTTTATTCCGCCAATTTTTCAAATATTAATTTAAAAAAATATTCAAAAATAATAATAAAAAAATCATAAGTCAAAATATACAAAAAACAGAAAAGGTAAAAAATTAAAACATTTCCTCCGTTATCCTTGTAAAAAACGACCTAATACCCGTTTGACCCGTTACGACCTTGACCCATTTTGGCCCGAACCCGTTATGAGCCGAACCTTTTGACCCTGACCCGTTCCGTCCCTAAGCATTACATCCCTTTTTTTAATTGACCAGTTCCGACCCTGACCCGTTTCGACCCATATCCCATTATGACCCATAACCCGTTTCGACCCAACCCAACTCATTTGCCACCCCTATGTTTAATGTATATTTATGGGTCAGACGAGTTGTACCTCTTAAGACACAATATAAAATTATATGCATAATGGGTCATTAGAGATTTCAAGGCCTAATATGGTCCATTAGGACATGTATGACTTGTTTTTATCTATTATGGTCTAAGATGACTCCCTATAACACGATATAACCCTTAAATATCTAAGTTACATATCACATGCCACAACAGGCCACTAAGAGATTTCAAGCCCTAATATGGCCCATTATAGCGACTATGACATGAAAGAGGCTATAATGGGCCACTAACACCAACAAAGCCCAATAAGACCTATTGATGAAAGTATCACATGTTATCGGCCATTAACATCTAGCTATGACTAATGACATTCCTATACAACCTTCTTAGAGCAACTATGATATGATAAAGGCTATAATGGACCACAAACACCAGTTAAGGTCCAACCTGTTGATGAAAGTATGACATATTATTGAGCATTAACCAAACTATGACTCACTAAACTCATATTCAACCATTTTAGAGCAACTATGATATGATAGAGACTGCAATGGGTCACTAACAACAATCAAGGCCCATTGATGAATGTATGACATGTTTTGGGCGTTAACATCTAACTATGACTAATGATAGTCCTATACAAACTTCTTAAAGCAACTATGACGTAACCAAGGGACACTAACATCTAACTATGACTAATGATAGCCAAATAAGGCATGTTGACGAAAGTATGGTGTGTTTCACGCGTTAACACCTAACCATGACTAATGACACTCCTATACAACTCTTATATTTTATATGTTTTTATATTTAAAATACAATTTCTTATATTATTTAAGGTTTAATTAGTTGATATATGTATATATATATATATACTAGCAAGGAACCCGCGGGATGCGTCGGGATGTGACAGAATCCGATGGTATCATTAGGTTTCGTCAGCTCTGAACCTTCACGTTGTCAATTTTTTGTTAAGTAAATAAGATAGAATAATCAACACCATATTAAAACCGAACTTGTAATTCAACAAACGATACTTATTTCTGTTACTTTATCAATCATATCATCAAATATTATATAGTCTTTTTAGTTATCGAGCCACGTGCAAGAAGAAGTTTTGGTAACTTTTTTGTTTCGGATGATATCTGATAGGTGTCACTACGTGCAGGTCACAATATGGTTTAAGGTATTAGTAAGTTATCTGAACACACCATATAGTTTACATACCAAACTATGCATTGAATTTGTTTAGGCAAACAAATCTAGTCAACCACAATATTGTAAGATCGTAAAAGACTTGATTGAGTTCTTTCAATAAACGGTATATAATAGAGATGAACCAAGCCAATGGGAACAATAAATGGTACATAATCCTCTCCCTCTCTAGCCGAAACCTAGAAGAAGAACCGATCCCGACCCGAGGTAATGATAGTATGATATTGTAGAGATCCAAACCCGTTAGATCTTGTCGAGCAACGACGAGCCGACACCTTAAGCCGTTAAAGTCACTAGATCCGGATGGAATCGAGTATAAACCGATCGAAAGATAAGCTTAGGGATCACCCTAGCTCAGATATGGATCGAACGGGACGAAAAACGGTGAAAACGGTGGTGAAACGAGCTAGATCTCTCTTTTCCAGTGAGATCCCGGTTTTCCGGCAATGACGGCGCCGAAAAGGTGGCGCCGGAGTTCTGAATACGAGGTAACAAATGTCAGAGAATGTCATTCTCTGACCAAACCCTAGTTCGTTAGCGGAGACTTAACGAATTAGGGGAAAATCGTTATTTCATTCGTTAAGAGGAGACAACGAAATAGAAAAAGTTCGTCATGTAATTCGCTAAGTAATTAGTTAAGGAGAAATAACGAATTGGCGGTAATTCGTTATGTTGATTCGCTATGGAAGAGTAACGAACTAGCTTCAATTCGTTAAGCAGTTCGTGATGATCATTCGTTAATGTCAGTTCGTTATGGAAAGCCAATTCGCTATGTTAAGATGACAAATCAAGCGATTTGTTATTCATCTAGTTCGTTACGTTAAGATAACGAATCAGATGATTCATTATTCACCCTCTATTCAGATAACAAATCAGGCTGTGTTCTGAATAACGAATTAGACTTTAAAGTAATGACAGAAGTGGTCCCTGGATTTAAGATATAATGGTTTAATTACATATTAGCCCTTAGACTTTATTAATTTATGAAAGATACCTTTAAAGGTTAATGAGTAACGATTAACTAACCGGGTAAAGATTCAATGAAGTAAAACTAGCTTAGACGCATAAGATTAATTAAGTAACAGTGAGAATGTCTAGAGCGATACTTAACATTGTGTTTATTAAACAGTCAGTCGAGCACAACTAAAGAGAGGAATAACCATCGACGGTGAACGTAACCGCATTCAGGTGAGTTTCTAGCCCCACTTCCTTGTTATGTTTTTGGAGATATGTGCATACTTGATGTGAAGTGTGCATACACTTACAATGCTATGATGTTTGATATGATATGATATATATATATATATATAGATTTTATGAATGGATGTTTGTCGATGCGTGAACGATCTTCGGATATTGTGCGTACCGCCAATGGGAATGATCTCCAAGCGGTTATTAGTGTGAGTAAATGTTATGATGTAACTTGGCTATTATGTAAAAGATGTAATGATAGAAAGTGTGTTGTAGACAAGTAGAGGTAGAGTGTGATAGAAGTGGCAAGGATCTAGTAAGGGTGTCAGTGGCATGACGATATTACGTGATAGGGTAAGCCTATACGTGCCTTCGTTATTAAGTGGCATAACGTGAGTGCGTGTTAGGGTAAGCCTATACGTGCCTTAGTTATTTAGTGGCATAACGTGAGTGTGTGGTAGGGTAAGCCTATACGTGCCTTCGTTATTAAGTGGCAAAACGTGAGTGCGTAAGAGGGCAAGCCTCTATGTGCTTCCATAAACAAGTGGATAAGATGTAAGGGGAAGTTAAGTGGTTAAGAGTTAAGGTGAATAGGTTAGACAGTGGACTATGTGTCTTCGGATACTTATATAATGCATGTAATGGTTGTATGGTACGTTGTTTGATTAACTAGAACTCACTCAGCGTAGCTGAATTTTAATATGCACGCAGGTGAGCAGATTAAAGGGCTAGCTTGAGGCTGACACATGGTGTAGATTGAATGGCTGGCATCTGAAGATAGAAGAAATGATGTTTAAAATATGATGTCTTATGTTATGGTTTTAAAGAAAATATTGAATGTTTGTAACGAATAGTTTAAGTTAACGTGCCCACGAAAAGTGTTAATTAACTCTGATTTGTAGAACCGTATTTATGAGTAAATCCGATGATAAAGTAGGGCACCGGGTTCGGGGTCTTACACAAATACTCAAAATACTATACATATATATTACATTCACTGTAGCAACTCACAATAAGCATAACAAATGTTGACACTTATTATAAATTATAAATATGTCTATTGAAAATAGCTTTACGAAATGCTTAAACATGCATTTAAACCAATATTAGTAAGAATTAACAAAACAATGAATTACCTGCTAACTGTGATAGTTATGTAATTCTTGTTAATTAACTACAACACTTACATAATCAATATTAGTAAACAAAAACAATGAATTACCTACATAATAACACTCCCAAAACGCCCATATAGTTAACAATTCCAAACGATTCATTTGACCCTTGATGTAGCTATAAAATATCAAAGGACAAGCTGCTAGTAGTAGTAAGCAATAGTCAACGAGACATTTCACATGCAACTTAACAAATAAATAAAAAAAAAGAAACATAATTCAAATGTTAAGAATAAAAATAATCGACACTCTCTTAAACTCAAATCTTTATGTTGCCCGCGATGCGGAGGGATCTAACAAAACATTTAAGTAACGACATGTTGGCTCGATTAGAATTGAATCACAAATCACATACATACCAAAAAAAATTACTAACAAATATATTATTAAAAGCCTAACTTATTTCAATGGCATATGCAGTTCATGAATTCCTTTAGGTAACCCGACTCCGTACATGCAATATATAACCATTTATCAAATTATATGTTAATCCTCATGAATTTTGATTTCATAGTCAAGGTTTCCTAATCAACACTCAAACAAACCGATGCTTTTTTATAATGGCCCATTTTAATTGAAAACAAAACGATACCCCTTTAAAATGACCCATTAGACCTGAACCAAACCAATAGTTGTTGAAATTGGCTTTTCTTGACCAGAAACAAACAAACTTGGAATGACCGAGTAATTGAACCGACCCAATGTGCAAAACCGAATAACCAAAACCAACCTAAACGAAATCAAACAGTTATAAATATTCGCTTAACTAAAACCAACTTATCTAAATCAAGCATTTATTTATTAGACTAATAAGATACCTGTCTAGTTCTTTAACGTTTATGTGTTCACTCTAAAGTTTCACCCCACATCACCATAAAACACGTTGACTTGCAATACAAAAAAATAGGATAAATGTTGCTTCAGATGGAATATAAAGGCGGCCTAATGGGTTATGCGGGGTGGATTCCTGCTCAAAGCGGGTTATATTTGTTATGGGTCAAATCATGTTGACTTGCTCCCGAACAATGACACTTTCAATTGTTTCATAAACAACCAAGTATGCAAAAATTATATGTTTACAGTAAAAATCTATATATTTGGGATAAAATGACTTGAAGAGGGTTTAAAGTTTTATGCATAAAGAATATACTTTGGAAATAGTAGAAGGGCACGCTGACGCATTATTAGAAGCATTAAACAGGTTGTGTTCGCAAATTGGAGCGTCCAAAGTAAAATTTTTAAATGAACCCGAACCAGAAAATCATGTACGGCGCAACGCGTGAACCCAAACACGAGACGCATATTCACAGGTTGACCCAAACACGGCTAGTTTGACCCATTGTTGACATATTAATACTTTACGTAAAACACATTTTTAAAAATTTAAATAAAAAAACAGGTTTAATAGGTCAACCCAAAAACTCGTCTCGTTCCCAGATCTAACTTTTTAGCCAAACGGGTCAATCAAAAGTTTTTAGCAAAACAAGCCAAATAAAATTTTTTAGCTAGACCGGCGGAATAAACCTTTTTAGCCAAATGGGCCGAATAGAAGTCCCTTTTTTATCATAAAAATTTTATTTTAGCTAAACAAGCAGAATAAACCTTTTTAGCCAAATGAGCCGAATAGAACCTTTTTTTATCAATCAAATAAATTTTGTATATGTAAAATAATGATTATAGTACAAAATAAAGCTCGCACTAAAGAAAAGTTCATTGTACACGTTTCATTGAACAGTTAGCATCGATTATAGCCTTGCTAATGAGACTTTTAGCACAAATCAATGATACTAAGAGAAGTGGCTGCAATAAATTGTTGACCTGTTGTGTTGGAACCAGAACCAATTTCCAACCAGTTTCACCACCGAATCTTACGTTCGTTGTCATGATCCGCCATATGTGGTGACCGTAAGTTGCCGCCCAAAAACGTGATCTTGTAAGATCTGACCCCACAGCTACCAGTACTCCACCTTGCTACCGAATTTGAGGCCTAAATTTAGTAAATAATAACAATAATTTTATTCAAATAATAAAAACATGCAAATTTAAAAGATAATAAACTTACATCTTTGTCTTTTATATATGCTGATTCGTTTAACATTTTTTTCAGATTTGTTGATGTTAATATTAATTTAAAATCAATTTAATTTTCATATTTTAAAACCCTTTTGTTTAAATATATTTAACATTGAAATGTTTGATATTATGATGAAGGTATTTAGTTTTTAATGTTTTAATATAACTTTGAAATATTAACTTTAGTTTTTACACTTGAGTTTCGATTTCTTTTTGAATGCTATAATTGAAGCTAGATTAGCGAACATGAATACATTAATTTTTTTAACAAATTAATAAGAATAATAATAACAGATTGTTTACAAACGAAAACTCAAATTCTAATGAATGAACCCAAATACATTCATTTTCCTAACGAACAAACATATTCATTTTATTAACAAATGAACACATTTATTTTCTAAATGAACGAAACGAACATGTTATTTTTGTTAACAAACAAACACGAATAAGAAAACACGTCCACTTTCTTAACGAACGAACAAGAACATAAAAATATACTCTT
>NW_027503912.1:0-22602 GCF_021521415.1 Bidens hawaiensis
TTCCGCCCACAACATGGCCCGGTAGTTATGTCTAACACTACATAGCTGGTTCGTAAAAAAAATATGGACATGTGCAAACGGGATAATGTCTCAGCAACCGTGTTGGCCTCGCCTGGGTTTGTCAAACCAATAGTACTATTTACAAGCCACCGGCTCGAAGTTAATCACTGTGTTAGTGGGGACTTTCATGTGTTAGCACTTAGATAATTCACATCATCACATGTTTCAGATACGTATATAGATATAAGCAAACATGCTTTTCACCCCAAAAGTTCGTAAAACAGCTTAAAAGTGGGGTCATGAAACTCACGGTTTAGTAGATATTCAGTACTGTATCAGCTCGTGGTTTGTTCGGTCCCGCTATCAGTAGTTCCTATAATCAATATTATAATAATATTAATATTTTAATATTATTATAATCTCAATACTAATCTGGGCTGTATAACTAATCTGGGTGTAGCTGGAACGCCCAGAAAGCGGCAATAGGCTTAGGTTGTGATTTTGTTCAATATCTAATACTTATAACCGAACTTGGCTTAGATTCCCGTTTTCCCAACTGGGCCAAGTTGCTCGTTCACGCGTTCAAAAAACATTTATGGGAAAATAAGCTTGGGTAAATGTATTGGTTAATAACATGATTAAGGTATAAAAAAAGATCACATACTGGGGTCCCGGATTAGCCACGGGGCCCGTTTCCGTTTATTCAGTTTGATTTAAGAAGGAACGCGCACAATCCATCCGGATTGTCCAGGTTTTTCATAGAAAAGTTCGTTTTTACTTAATTAGTTAAAAAATATGATTTTTGATCACTCTTGGTGCTTTGATATTTTCGCAGGTTCGTTAGTCGCGAACTTGCCGTTTTTTATAAAAACTGAATTTGTTTAATATTCAAATTAGCATAATTAATTAACCGTTAATCATTAAATTATGAAAATTTAACCACTTATCAATAAAAATATGTAGATTTCTATAAAAATAATTCTGGAATTTATTTACTGATTTATTAATTTATAAAAATTCATTTTATCAGCTATATTTCGCCTGAAAATCGTCCGTTTACCCAAACAATTTTCAAAAATTCCATAAAAATTCCTGAATGCTCAAATCATGTCCCAAATCAACCTATATCAATTCCAAAATGTAAAAAGTTCGTGCAATATTCTTTTCGGCCCAAATTCGGCTATAAAAATTCACACGAACGCATATAAACAAAACACCTTTAAACTTCTTCAAATGATCCCAAAATTCATATGTGATCAAAATACATCAAATCTGAGTTCCCAGAAAATCTTCATAATTTTTTGAAGTATTTTAGTTATTTTTCCCAAATAAAAGTCCCAATTCGGTAATAAATTCGCCAAATATTCTCGGATGGTCGAAAAATTACCAAATTTAAACAGGGACTCATTGACATGGTCCCTGATGTCCCTGCAAAATTTCAAGTCTTAACAATATGCACATCACAATCTTAACCTAAATAGCCCGTAAGCGAGTGTTTCGGCATTACCTTAGCGGGTTTGGCTCGTTTTCCGACTTTTTAATCAAGTTTTCAGGTTCTTGTGCTTCTAAGCAAGCTAGGTACAAGTTCTATATCACAAACCAAGCAATATTTCATCAACATAACAGCCCTTAACTTAGGGTTTCGGCTAGTGCACAAAAACGAACTTTTGAACCGTAAAAACGTTGTTTCAACCCTTTAATCCGTGTTTATGGCCAAAAACACTATCAAAACAGGTTCCATACCATGTGTATGATCAAAACATGTTTATGGACCATTTTTAGGATTTTTACACTGTTAGGAATGATTTTTAGTAACAAGACATGTTTTTATGGTATTAAACAAGTTTTAAACAAGTACAAAAAGCTACTTATTTAAGCTTTTTACCTTAGGGGTTGAAGGTTTTTGGCTGGAGCAGAACTTATGTCTAGAGTTTTAAAGAAAATGAGGTTGAAAATATCTTGGATCTAGTTTATATGTGAAAAAACAAAATGGGGAGGCTGCTGTTTGCGATCGGAGCTTCATGGGCCCACCTTGGGCCCATTTTGGCCCAAGTTTCTAATTTCTCAAGCCCAAATACGAAAAGCCCGGTCCAAATTTAGTTCGGGTTTAGTTTTTGGCGCGAAAAACTTATCGGAGTGCGCCAAAAACAGCGGGGAAAACAAGTGTTTTTCGGCTAGTTTTGTGTAAAATTATAAAAACATACTATATGTTTGTAAAAATCAAAAATATTTTCACGGATCGCTTAAAACATTTCAAATAAGTGTTTGGTAAGTCTTTTTCGACTTATCGGATGATACAATGCTTGGTTTGTAACTATCTTTCGCGTTTAAATCTATAGCGGTAGTTAAACGAGCATATTTTCGTTTAACTTGTTTGCTATCAAACTAAGGCCATATTTCTAATGTTTTGGCTTGTATAGGTCGTATATCACTTATAGAAGGCCCCCCGAGATATCTGGGTCATAACCCGACCCGTTCGATTAATCGTTCGTTTGATACCCAAAAGGCTTTTATTTGCTTAATTGGTAAATACGTACTAAGGTGTACCTTGTTTTGGCTCAAATGTCACAACTTCGAGCACAGTTCAGTTATCGAGCAAGATTTACATCCGAGCATGATAAATATTGCTGAATAAGAAAAAGCTGAGGACATCAAGAAGAATGAGCTTGCTCGATGGACTTATTCGAGCAAAGTTTTGAACAAGTTAAGAGGAATGAAGCTTACTAGAAGAGAATATGTATTCTCCGAAAGAGAATATATTCTAAGTAAAGTATGCTCGAGGACACTCTCCGAGCACACCTTGTATAGGAAGCTTGCTCGAGCAAGGTATATACCTTGCTCGAGGTCTGAAACACTTGTATTAGATTTATCTTTCATTATGTAATGTCTAGGACGTATACATGGGAATGTTAGGGTCTATATATAGACATCCTAGGGGTACGACTAGGAGACGGTTTTTTTTTGGCACGCATACGAATATCAAAAGCCGTCGTCACACAAAACCCTAGACATTCCATTCACTGTATCATTGACGTATCGTTTAATATAGTGAATCTTTGTCGTTGAAATAGTCTTTACCGATTATTGTTTTGTGTTTGATAATTCTCCACAAGCTTTCATTCTCAATCATTGAATATCTTGATTCCGCCGGGATACTCAATCGGTCTTTGAGTAATTAAGTCGGTGTGTTCTTGTCAAACCTTTGCTAAGGTTGCACCCGAAAGACGGTCCTGACAAGTGGTATCAGAGCTTGAGTAAGCTCACTGAAGACCACGGGACTGAAGGTTTGTGAGGAAAAGTGAAGATTAACTGTGCATTGCTATTGATAACATTAGATTTGATAAAATGGAAGATCAAGAAGTTTCAACCAACAAGATTCCAAGATTAGTTGGAGAAGAGAACTTCATAAAGTGGAAGGTGTTGTTTGAGGGCTGCTGTGAACTACAATGATCCAGAACTTTGGATGGCTATTACTGAAGGGAATTACACTCCTTTAGCCGCTCCAAATAACAGTGCTGCGGTAGATCTAAGAATGAAAAAGAGGGATGACAAAGCACTGTCCATGCTGAAGTTGAGACTTTCATGGGAGATTCTAACCACTGTAAATCATCATAAGAATGCTAAGTATATGTATGATGCAGTGATTGAAATGTTTGAAGGTAATACTGAGTTAAGAGACATAAAGAAAGATCGACTGAAGAAGCAGTTGGACAGGTTCAAGTTTAAGGAAAGAGAAAGTTTAAAGTCAGTTTTACAAAGGTTCATGACCATTGTAAATGAAATAAGGACCACTGATTTGCAGATTTCCGACTTTGAGCATAACAAGAAGCTTTTATTGAATAATAAGAGGATCAATTGAGTTTAAGGAAGGAGAAGCTGTATGAGCAGTTTATTGAATAATAAGATACTTAGTTATCAAACCATAAGGTTGAACGTTGGACTTACAAGCCATCCGGACTTACATGCCTTTCATTCAGAGTGTTTAAGACTTATTTGGATGTCCCACTCTTGTAGTTCGTTTAGTGCCCCTTTAGGTCATGATATATTTGTTTAGCATAAATTAGTTTGAAGCATATTTCATTTTGATTTTCATCATTTTTTTTATTTGCTTCATTTCCTTTTAATATTTATATATAGATATTTAGTTGCTGCTCATAATTTAATAAACTGTTTTTGGTAGACCAAAGCATCAACAGGCTCGTGTATGATTGGATAATTGTCTTTCTGCCTATCATTCGGAGAGATGTTGCTTATCATAAAACATGTTACATTTTCAAATCATTTATTTGATAGGTCATTTTTAAGGTTAGATTCTGAAAATAGTATAGTCTTGTAGTCACATTTGACAAGCAGACACTTCACAAGTGTCACACACATAATACTCACATCACACATTTCAATCAGCAAAGCACACAATACAGTAGAGCATGCTTAGAAATCCATCGAGCATACTCGGAAGTCTGTAGCAACCTTAAGATGTATCATTACAGAGTTTGTGCTCGACAGAGTTGTACATTGTGCTCGAGCAAGAAACTTGTGCTAGGAATACTTAGAAAGTTTTCCATAGTACATGTCCATGCTCGAACATCAAAACAAATCATTTGTGCTCGAAATATGATTTGTTTGTGCTCGAAGAACAACAGACACACCAAAAGTACAGAACCATGCTCGGAATACTTAGAAAAGTTTTTCAAAGCAAGTCTGTGCTCGAGCAACTGACATCTGTGCTCGAATGAGTTAGAATTGTCTTTAAGAAGCATATGCTTGTGCTCGAAGAGCAATAAGCACAACATCGAGCACAGATTCATGCTCGAAGTACTTAGAATCATAAAAATTTATCATGCAAGCACAAATCAAAGTACTAACAGCTGTAAATATCAGATTTAACAGAAATTCGACATACACACATTCACAAACATGATTATAACACCCAGAACAGTCACACACATGATGAAAGCAAACAGAAAATTCAGATTAGCACCACTATCAATCATGCAAACATTCACAGTGAGAAACATGGATCATCAGTAAGCACCTCAGTTAAACACACATCCTAAATCATACTTCATCAGCATTAATCATTCATAGACATTTTAACAGAAACTGAAATCTGGTCTTATCTAAAGGTTTGGTGAACAAATCAGCCAAATTATCAGATGTATCTACCCTCTTCATTTCTATAAGCCCTTTTTCCTGACAATCCCTAATGAAATGATGTCTAATTTCAATGTTCTTAGTTTTAGAATGTTGATCTGGATTCTTAACAATGAACATAGCAGCCGTATTATCAATTAAAATAGGTGTGAGTAAGAAATTCAGACCATAATCCAGCAGTTGGTTTTGAATCCACAGAACCTGTGCACAACAGGCAGATGCAGCAATGTACTCCGCTTCAGCAGTAGAGATTGACACTGTGGTTTGCTTCTTGCATTGCCATGACACCAATCTGTTTCCAAGAAACTGACATCCTCCTGAGGTTGATTTTCGACTCATGTTGCATCCATCATAATCACTGTCAGTGTAAGCCATCAAATCAAAGGAAGAGTTCTTTGGATACTAAATTCCCAGGTCTGGTTTTCCTTTCAAGTATCTGAATATTCGTTTCACTGCTAGCATATGTGACACCTTTGGATTAGCTTGAAACCTTGCACAAACACACACAGCAAACATAATATATGGCCTAGATGCTGTAAGATACATCAATGATCCTATCTTGTCCCTATATTCATGCTGATCAACTGGCTCCCCCTTTTCATCAGGTACCATTTTCTCATGTGTGTCCATTGGTGTTGACACTGTCTTGAAGTCTTGACACTTGAACTTGGTGAGAATCTCTTGAACATATTTTGATTGATTAATGAAAATTACATCTGGCTTCTGTTGCACTTGCAATCCAAGGAATAAATTCATTTCTCCCATTGAACTCATTTGGTATTTGGACTTCATCACTTGCTTAAATTTTTTGCACATTTGTTCATTTGTTGACCCAAAAATGATATCATCCACATATACTTGCAGCAGCTAGCAGCAGATCCTTTCCTCTCCTTTTGTAAAACAAAGTCTTGTCTATGGCTCCTCTACAGAAACCATGTTCTAACAGATGGTTAGACAGCTCATCATACCAGGCTCTTGGTGCCTGATGTAATCCATACAATGCCTTGCTGAGCTTGTAGACTTTGTTTGGATGAATTGGATCTTCAAATCCAGGAGGTTGAGTGACATACACTTCTTCATCTATCTTTCCATTCAGAAATGCAGATTTTATATCAAGCTGATAGACTTTAATGTTCATTGATGCTGCATATGCCAGAAAAATCCTAATAGCCTCTAGTCTTGAACAGGAGCAAATACCTCTTCAAAATCTACTCTTTCTTCTTGTAAACATCCTAGAGCTACCAATCTAGCTTTGTTCTTTATCACTATCCCCCTTTCATCCTTCTTGTTTTTGAAGACCCATTTTGTACCAATTGCATACCTTCCTCTGGGCTTGTCCACCAAGTCCCACACATGTAAGTCTCTTAACTGAGCTAATTCCTCCTTCATAGCTTCCACCCAGCTATTGTCCTTCAAAGCTTGATTGATGTTCTTGGGTTCAACTTGGGATAGGAAACAGGCATACAGGCAGATATTTGTTTTTTCAGATGCACTTCTGGTAACTCTTTCATGTAGATCTCCAATAATGTTCTCTGCAGGATGATTTCTTTCATTTGAGGTACTTTGTACAACTAGAGGTACACACATTTCTGCTTCTAGATTTGACAAATTTAACTCAACAGATTCATCTTCAGATGTGACCTCAGTAGAAGTTTGAAAAAGATTGAGTTCTGATGTATATGCCTCATTTCCTCCTAGCTGCAATGAGTCAAACAGGGATTGTAACTGACACATTTCTTCAGTTTGAGAAGGTTGTTGACTTTGGATGGGTTCACTTTCAATAACACTTGGACCTTCATTTGAGATTTCAACTTCAGCCTCTTGTCCAACTCTCTCTAGATCATCTTCTCCTTTGATAGTACCTCCAAAGGTAAATCCATTTGCTTCAGACACAACTGAGGTCCATAGTTTGTCCAGATCAACTTGCTTTGCTTTTCCTTTTCTTCAAAGTTGGGTCTGTACATACTATCATCCATGTCTTCACTGTAGATTTTAAATGATTTGATTATTTTCTCAAGATCAAATAACCATTTAGGACCATCAGTATTGTTGAACTGGTTTTCATTGAAGATAATGTCAGACGATTCAATCACCACCATGTGCTCTTTCACATAGACTCTATAAGCTTTTGAGTGAGATGAGTAGCCCACAAAGAAACATTCCAGTGATTTGGACTGGAATTTATTCAAGTAATCCTTTGTGTTCAAGAGTGAGCATTTGCTTCCAAAAGGCTCCAAGAACTTCACATAAAGTTATCTCTTGTAGAGAATTTTATATGGTGTCTTGTTTTGAGCCTTGTTGAATAGAACCCTGTTCTGCACATAACATGCAGTGTTTATTGCTTCTGTCCAGAAAGTAACAGGCAGGTTGGCATCAGCAATCATGGTTGGCATCAGCAATCATGGTCCTTGCAACTTCAATTAAAGTTCTATTTCTCCTTTCTGCAACACCATTTTATTCAGGGGTTCTATGAGCACTATACTGCTGAAAATACCCTTAGAAGTGTAGAATTCACTCATAGTCTCATTCTTGAATTCTAACCCATTATCACTTCTAATCACTTTCACTCTCTTCTCAAGTTTGATTTTCCATCTTCAAAACATAAGCCTTGAGTAACTCTGGAGTCTCATCCTTGTTTCCCATGAAAAAGACCCATGTAAACCTTGAAAAATGATCAGTTATTACTAGGCAGTATCTCTTCTTTCCAACACTTGGAACACTCACTGGACCAAACAAGTCCATGTGAAGTAGTTCCAAAACCTCATCAATTGTGTTCAGAAGTTTGGACTTGTGTGAGGATTTGTGTTGTTTTCCTTTAAGGCAAGATGTGCATTTGTCTTCCAGCTTAAACTCTCTTGTGGGAAGACCAACAACATGTTCACCTTTCACTAGCTTGTTCATGTTCTTCAAATTTACATGACACATCTTCCTATGTCATAAAACAGATTCATTCTCAGTTGCCTTTGATACAAAGCATGAACCACCTTTTGAAGTTGCAATATTCAGATTGCCATTTCTTGGAGTCATCATCATAATAATTTCTGTTGGTATCACAAACTCTGGCTTCAAAATCAGGCAATGTTCATCATTAAAGGCAACCTTATATCTTTTGTCACAAACTTGAGAAATGCTCAGCAGATTGTACTGTAGTCCTTCAACATGTAGAACATTCTCAAAGGATACTTTGCCATTCGTGAGTGTTCCCTTGTCAACAATTTTTCCTCCATTTTCATCACTCCCAAATGCAACTGGTCCCTCATACTTCTTCACATAATTTATTAATGCAGACTTGTCACATGTCATGTGCCTTGAACATCCACTGTCCATATACCATAAATCATTTTTGCTCATTGACTGATTCTGCACACACACAAAAGAAATCAGTTTGATTCTGAGTTACAAACTCCATCAGTTTGTAATTCAGAGAAAGTGGAGGATGTATCAGAAGTTGGAATTGGAACTGGTGGTGGATCTTCATACACAACTTCACACTCATCATCAGTGTCTAATTCTGATCCAATGTGCACTGCAGACACTGTAAAGCTTCCATCAACTTCCTCCATCACCTTATCCTTCCCACCTTCTACTTCCTTCTTTACTTTCCACTGAAATCCTCTTGGTTCAAATCCTTGTTTTAACAGAAACTTCTCATCACCATTAAGAACACATGATCTCTTCTTAGCCTTTTCTTCATTTGGATATCTTCTGTTTTTGTCTGTTGTTTTCAGGATTCTATCATCTTCTTTAAGCTTCAAATTTGCTTTGAGTCTTTGGTCACACACAGACTGATAGTTCTTCTCTTCAGATGGATTTTTTATTCCCTTCAAGTATCTCTCATACATTTCTTTGTAGCTTTTCATATCATAGCCACTAACCACATCTGGAATTTCAAAACTATCCTCAAGAATCCAGCAAGAGTCAGTGTGATGCCCATATGCATCACATTTTGTGCAGAACACTTTAGCAAAGTTTCTCAAATCCTCAAGAAGTTTCTTGTCCATGATCTTGTCACCTGGTTTAGGGAAATCAAACCCTAAAGATGTTTTTGAGTACAAAGTGTTGGAAAAGTCCATCTTGATTGGCTTGCTGAGATCAATTGGTTGGGAACATTTTTCTTTAACAAAAACAATCTTCTTCAGCTTAGATGGCAATTGTGAAGAACTTTCCTCTTGTTCTTTTGAACATCTTTTTGGAGCATAGTCCACATCACCCACATCAAATAATTCATGATTAGAGAAAACTGGGTAGATAGGTGGACAACTTTGATCATAAGAGAATTTGCTTTGTGTTTCTGTTCTCTTCTTGATGGCTGGTGGTGATCTAGCACATATATCAAATGAAACACGCTCTCTTCTCATTTTCTCATGATGCTCTCTCACCTTTGATGTCATAGGTGACAGAAGAGGAATTTTGTCACATTTCTTCTTCTTTGCTCATTTCTTCTTCTTCCTCTTTGATGACTGAGAGCTTCCACAATTACAATTGCTTTCTTCACTAGAGTATTCACTCCACTTCTTTTTCTCTCCTTAAAGCTGTTCATCCACCACAGTTTCTTGCTTGTCAGCCTTTTTCATTACAAATTCTCCATTCTGATCTACCATCACATCATCATATTGCTTGATAAATTCTGGCTTATCATCAAACACATTTTTGAACTGTTTGAGATACTCATTTCTGCTCTCTTTATCAACTTTCAATGGGTAACTATCACAGAATGGGGGTGGAACCTTCTTGTACTTCTCTTTTTCAGTCATCCTTTCAACATGCCCAACAATGTTTCCAGTAGAGACTAGGTTTTTTAAAAACTCAATTTCAATCAACATTCTTGAGTTTCTCTTCAGCAAACATCTTCAGTCCTTCTATCTCAATTCTCATTCTGGATTGAGCTTGATATGCTACCATGCAATCATCCTCCGAACCTTTGATTTGACTTTCATATGTAGCCTCACTTTCAGCATACACATTTAGAAAGACATCCTTCCTACCACATTCAATTTTCCATTTTCCAACCTCCTGATTTAATTATTCAATTTTAGCAAGATCAGAAATAGAAGTATCAGAATGTACCTGAGTGTTTGAAGATTCAGCCTTCTCATTAATTTTGGCCATGAATGCAACATTTGCTCTTTCCATCTCAGCAACATGATTACTCCAGTCAAACTCTCCATCCTAAGCCACCCTTGCAACGGCCACATTCCCTTGATCTCTTTGCTGGTTCACACCATCTTGAGATGGTCTGCTTTGATTTGTATGAAGTTGCATTTGATTAGTTCTCTGAGGTTGAAATGTTTGTTGCTGGGTTCTATTCTGATTTTGATAGGGATCTTGATTGGGCATTTGAGTCCTTTGCTGCTGAAAGTTCTGATTCTGATTCTGATAGAACTGACTTTGATTGAGTTAATTTCCAAACTGTCTTAGCATGTTGCACTCTCTTGCAAAGTGTCCAGGTTGTTGACAGTTATAACAGATGGCCTTGGATTTGTCAAATCCAATTCTTTCATTTGGTCCATTGAAACTACTTCTGCCGGTTCTGTTATACAACCTTTTACTTTTACTGCCAACATGGCCGCTTGCCATTTGATGTCCATATCTTCTAAATCATCAGCATCAATTTGTTCTAAGTCTTCTTGCACGATGCTTAGTGGTTTGTTTATTTATTTATGATAAAAAAAATTAATAATCTATCTATCTACTCTAATAAAAGACTACCATTTTTATCACTTGTCAATCTCATAGTTCTCACCTTTTTTTTAACCCATTTCAATATATGGTTATTATATTTTAAGCTATTTAAATATATGAATTCAAGTTTATTTTTATAAAATGTAAATCATAATCTATTTATTCATTAACATTAATGGTGAAACAAGAAAATAAAGAAATTAAATAAATTAAAGGTGCATCATTGTCAAATAAATTGTTTTTAAAATGCTATTGGTTTTTCTATATAAGATAGGTTTCAAATTTAAATTTAAAATTTTTTCATATACGTTTGAACTCAAAAAATGTGTAATTTCTCAATTGTAAATTGTAAAATATAAAATCAATTAAAAATTTAACATACACAGAATATTAATGACAACAAATTTATCATAATGAATCAATTTCAAATTCTAAAGATTCTATGGATGATTATATCATCAAAGTTCAGTAATATGATAATCAAGTTTTTGGATAAACATGAGCAGAGATCTCCATTTATATTATATTATTAATGGATTAAAAGGTATAATATTAATGACAACAAATTTATCATAATGAATCAATTTCAAATTCTAAAGATTCTACGGATGATTATATCATTAAATTTCTGGTAATCTGGTTTATGATAATCATGTTTTTGGATAAACATAAGCAGATGATCTCCAATTATATTATATTATTAATGGATTAAAAGGTGTAATATTTTATGTGTATAAATATTTTTTTTGTTAGTTTCATTGATATATTATCATTTATCTAGGGTTGGTAACTTAAATAACCTTATTTGTCACACGGACAACTATTCGTGACTATATCAAAAGTTATAAGTAGACCTATATGTTACTTTATCAAGAGTTATTAGCAAACATGAACTAAATATTTTGATTTTTGATAAACGATGTATACCTACCAATAAATGTAGCGTACAAGGAAGTTTTACTTATTTGTAACATATATGTGTAATCTTAGTAATGTAATTTATGTAATTTTAATGTAAATTGTAATTGTATTAACAATATATGATCATTTTGTTAACTGTATTTCACTTAATGGTTAAAGTTTAAATTTTTCATCAATTACTCGTGTAATACACCGGCCTCGAACTAGTAAAATAATAATGTGATAATGTATGAGTCGGCTCCATCCACTACAGCACTTCGTTGTAAAACACCCCTATGGTGACATGACGCCACACGGCTCAAAACATAAGGGGGTTCTTTCCACTACACATGGTCTAATCAAAATCGGTCAAATGGGACGAACAAAGCGTGCCAATATTCAAAAAAAAACATTTTTTACAAAGTTTTTGTTTTAAGTGATATTACGCATAGTAATAAGTAAAGTTAACAGTTGTTTTTCACCTTCGATCAGTTGGGTTGTGTTGCGTCTTTTACCCATTCATCCCCTTTGTCCTGTTTCATTTTAAACTAAAATGCAACCCGGTCCCCCATCAACCAATTTATTCTCAAACGGTTATCCTAATTTGCTATGTCTACCCGTTTTTCTTTCATCTTGGTTTATTATCATATTCTGAAGTTGAAACAGAATAGGCACTAAATGTTATCAAGCACATATTTGATAAGCATGTAAGCTAAATCTAGAGAAAGTTGCTTTTTTAAGTAATATTTGTATTATAAAATAAATTAAAAATATCTCAACTTAATCAGGGATGGCTGTGTATGTTGCTAAAGTGGCAACTAAGCATTAAAAGCTTTATCATATGATACACCTGGTCTCCAAAGATTTTCTTAAGTATTGAGGTTTATAGTCAAAAACTCAACAAGGTTAATTAGTTTGACCCATTTACTTTTGGATTGATCGATTCGGGTTAGATGTGTCAAACATGTCATCAGGATATTTATAAGATGTAAAAATTTCTAAATCCTCTTTAAACAAGTTAGAAATTATGTGTCGTAACTAAAAGTAGAGATCTTGGACAAAGTATTTCAAGTCAATCCAACCCAAACAGTAAAAATTGTGAGTTTTGGTTTCAACCCGTTTTTCTTGTTACCCGACTTGCCTGTTACGACTTTCACTGAATTAGTCACAGAAGAAAAATGGTCCGCTTCATCTTTTAATAAAACTTAAAAAAAAACGCTTTAAATGTTCATTTTGCATGATTAGCTCCTTAAAACTGGTATGAAAAACAAGATGCGAGCATTACCAATTGTGGTTCAATTGGACTGGGGAAACAAGATTGAGGTCAAATAAAGTAATTTACAGTTCAGGTCAGTGTTATATGAAATACTTTGTCCAAGACCTATACTGTCATAGCAAGCCTCAGTTGCATTATAACAATATAACATTTATAAGTGACCATTTTGTCAAATGTAACCCCAACAACCAACCAATCCAAGAGAATTTGATGCACACTCACCTCACTAGAACACGAGAATAGAAGTTTTTACCTGTGACAATAATTTCAGCCCCTTACTCATTCAAAAGAGCTTTCTACATATCGGCTCCACCTCAGTAAACTCTTCAGCTTCAAAAGCATTTGCAACAACAGTAACCTAAACAACCTTCCATGACTAAATAGTGGCTTGTGCATCTGGTTAATGCTTAATCATTTAACTACAAAAAAACATCTAGACAGCGCGTTGTGACTTACGCAGTGTTTTATAGATGGTGCAGTCTGCATAAGGTTCTTAAAAAAATGCATGTATAGGTCACGAGTTGAGTTATAGGAAAAATATAAGCCCAGTCTTCAATTAGCTCACGCATATCCTAAATAAAGCAATCATCACTATTAAAATCATAGCACCTTCAACGTCACCTGTGAGACAAGCCTTTTTATGCTTGTCAAACACACTAGGCATCTACCAACCCATTCATCCCACTTGACTGCCACATTTCATTTTAACTATTTTCCACTAAAGAATGAAAGATATTCCTGAGTCCCTCATCAGCCAATTCATTCTCAGATGGTCAAAAACGCCACCAATAAAAACAGGTAATAAGTTCATAGTTCAAATAAGATTATTATTAAATAAAGAAAATTCTGGAATGCAATGTAGTGGGCATTTACAAGCTTCTTTACAAATTTAATAAGATTAAAAAGATGAATAATTTAAGAAAATAGCAGTCAAAAATAAAATCTAAAAACAAAACACAAAAATGAACAATCAAGAAAGCAATCCATGATAGATTCACAACCACCAAATCAACCGCAGAGTACAAGCCTCAAAGTACAAAGAAAAGTTGAAATAGGTGTTAAAGTGCTCTTGTAACGGCATCTCAGGTTCTCGAATGTAAGTTTAACAAGATTATTATATAAAGGAAAACTTGGGAATGCAATGTAGTGGGATTCAAAATTCAAAATTAGAATAACGGAAAGAACTTCCATCAAGAAAGCAATCCAAGTACCCTTAACAACCTAAATAAAACCCAATCAACCTCAAAGTACAAGCTTCAAAGTACAAAGACAAGTTGAAATGGGTGTTTAGGTCGCCAAAGTAACTGCATTCCTAAATCTCGAATGTAATTTCAGTCACGTTAAATACCCATATAAAACAGTCAAAACCACAAAGCTATTAAATTCGATCAAAAAAATCTCATTACCAAGGAACAAAAGTTGTCAAAATTTCATAGTCAAATTCAACAAAAAAAGAATAAAAAAAAGAACTTTCATAAAAAGAGAAATCCATGTTACCATAACAACTAGGTAAAACCCAATCAACCGCAAAGTACAAAGACTAGTTGAAATGGGTGTTTAGGTGCTTTAGGTAACTGCATTCATAAATCTCGAATGTAAGTTCGGTCATGTAACATATCATACTAAACAATCAAACCAGAATAGTATTAAAGTATATCAAAATAATCAAACAACCATAAAATAAAAAATTATGAAAATAACAGTCAAAACAAAAAATACCAACAGAATGTACAAGCCTCAAGTAACTGCATTCCGAGTTCTAGAATGTGCGTTCAATCATGTAAACCGGGGCAACACATAGCTAATAAAAAAACATCATTATTATAAAGTAATAGAAGACGTATATAATATAATTAGGTTAAGCATTAATCAGATGCACAGGCCACTAACTTTGTATAAAACAGTCAAAACCACAAAGACACTACGTTAGATCAAAAAAATCTCATTACTAAAAAACAAAAGAAATAGTTGTAATGATTTGTTTTGTACCTAAACTTGGATATTCAAAAAACAGTTTTCCTAATTCAAGAAATTGCACCCATGAGACATCCGGAGAGAAAAACAAAAATACTAGTAAAATTAGTAGTAGGACTTTCTAACAAATGCAAATAAAGAAAAACCTTATTAGCAGCACCTTCCTCCCACATCATGAACTTCAAGATTTTACTCAAAAACCAGTTCAGAATTACTCACTGATTAACATATAATCATTTATAAATTCTTATATTATACTAGGGTTGCAGTAAAAATTAGCACGTAATGTGCAACGTTGCAGTATTATGCATATAGAATTTGCAGCACCAGCTGTTTCAGCTTAAGTTAGCTCGGAGATGGCTGATGATGGTTATAAACACTTAACGTCCAAGTATGATGTGACAAATACCGTATTATTTGATAAAGAAACGATTTTATCGAACAGAAAGACTTAACAATGCTTATACAGTAAAAAACACATTAGGCGTGTTCCAGCCCGTACAACCCGAGTCCCTCATCAGCCAATTCATTCTCAAATGGTCAAAGTTTCCACCAAACAAACAGATAACAAGTTTGCATTTTAGCAAGTATATTTCTTTAAAAAAAAACTCGGGAATACAATGTAGTGGGCTTTATACCAGCAGAGCTTCACAATTTTTAAAAGATAAAATAAAGAAAAATATAAATAAAAAGCACAGTAAAAATTATTTTAAAAAAATTAGAATAGCAGTTTAATAAGAATATTTCTAAAAAAAGAGAACTCAAGAAAATAATGTAGTGGGTTTATATCCAGGAGAACTTCACAATTATTATAAAAGTAATACAAAGAAAATCTTTATATTAAACAATCAAGAAAGCAATCCAAGTTACCATAACATCCTAAAAAACCCAATCAATCACAAATTAGAAGCCTCAAAGTACAAAGATAAGTTGAAAAGGGTGTTTAGGTGCTTTAGTAACTGCATTTCAAATCTCAAATGTAATGTCAATCATATCAAAAACCATTTTAGAAAGTCAAAACCACAAAGCTATTAAATTAGAACAACAGACAAAATTCATTACCAAGAAACAAAGTTACAAAAATCAAATGGTCAAAATCATCAAAAATAAATAACAGAAAGAACTTAAATCAAGAAAGCAATCCAGGTTAACATAACAACCTAAATAAAACCCAATCAACTGCAAAGTGCAAGCCCCCAAAGTACAATAACAAGTTAAAATGGGTATTTAGGTGCTTTAGTTACTGCATTCCGAAATCTTGAATGTTAGTTCAGTCATGTTAAATACCACATAAAACAATCAAAACCACAAAGTTATTACATTAGATAAAAAAAATCTCATCACAAAAAAAAAGTTATAAAAATTACATAGTCAAAATCATCCAAAATAGAATAACAAAAAGAACTTACATCAAGAAAGCAATCCAAGTTACAAAAACAACCTAAACAAAACCCAACCAACCGCAAAGTACAAGCATCAAAGTACAAAGACAAGTTGAAATGGGAGTTTAGGTGCTCTAGTAACTGCATTCCTAAATCTCGAATGCAAGTTCGATCATATTAAAAACCATTTAAAACAGTCAAAACCACAAAGCTATTACATCAGATCAAAAAAATCACATTACCAAGAAACAAAAACTATGACAATTAAATAATCAAAAACATCAAAAATAAAATAACAGAAGAAACTTGCATCAAGAAAGCAATCCAAGTTACCATAACAACCTAAGTACAGCCCAATCATCCGCAGAGTACAAGCCTCAAAGTACAAAGACAGGTTGAAATGGGTGTTTAGGTGCTCTAGTAACTGCATTGCTAAATCTTGAAAGCAAGTTCGATCATATTTAAAAACCATTTAAAATAGTCAAAACCACAAAGCTATTGAAGTAGATTAAAAAGAAGTTCATTACCGAGAAACAGAGTTACAAAAAAATGCATGGTCAAAATCATGAAAAATTACAATAAAAGAAATAAGCATCAAGAAAGCAATCCAAGTTACAAAAATTATCGTAAATAAAACCCAACCAACCGCAAAGTACAAACCTCAAAGTACAAAGACAAGTTGAAATGGGAGTTTGCTTTAGTAGCTGCATTCCTAAATCTCGAATGTAATTTCGGTCATGCAAAATATCATATTAAACAATCAAACCAGAATAATATTAAATTCATAAAACCATAAAATATAAAACTGTGAAAATAACTCAAATCAAAATCATCAAAAATAGAATATCAACAGAAAGACCGAATCAACCGCAAAGTGCAAGCCTCAAATGTAACGTAAAACAGCCAAAACATAGCAATTAAAAACATCATTATTACAAAGTAATAGAAGACATATATGTATGTATTTATATATATAAAATTAGATAGTAATACACTGGGAGGCAGAAGAAAGATATGAAAACAAAAGCACATGAAAAAGAGCCAAACAAACAAACAATACCCTTCACTTAACTATAAAAAAATTTCCAATTGAATGCTTATAATAACTGTGTCTAACAAGATATATATCTAACAATATAGCCGAATCTCCAGACAACAGATAATCTTATCAGTGACATCTTATTATCAATTACTGCACATAGGTAAACCGTAAACCGCTTTGAAAATTGAAATAATTACTCAATTTTACTACAATCAAATTTTATAAAAGTGCCTAATTAAGATCTAAACCTAAACAATCAAAATAACAAACACCAACACTGCATCACGAGATCATCATCATAACATAAGCAATACGTGCCCTAGTAATAATATTGGATCTAAGTAGCAGATACCGGATACATGCGGTTTAGATGTGACGGATAATCGGATTCAACGATTGATGATGAACTTCAATTCGCAGCTAACATGTATTTATACATAATCATAATGTGAAATTGAAAGAAAGAAAGAATAGATAATAAACCTGGTGGGTGATTGTCGACGTCGATCGATTGAAAACCCTAAACCCCCAATTGTAATTAGTTTTACGAAAGAAAACGCCCAATGTCTCCGAGACCGTTGGATTTTCGAATTCGAATTAGAATTAGAATTAGAATTAGAATTAGAATTATGGGTGGGTTTATATTTATTACAGTGTCTCGAAGACCGTTGGACTGCTTTATGTCCAAGGTTCCTTTTCCAATTTTATTTATATTTAAATTAAACTTTCAATCCTACCCGTTGCGTGTCGCTGCGGGCCGAGTTGGGGCCATGCTTTGTTTATGTTAGACGTGTTCATATAGTCTTTGTAATGAGACAATTTCACTATCTAATTCTTTTACTTCAAATAAATTTTCCAATTAGTTTGGGGCCGAGCAATTTTACTTCAAAAGTTTTGTTTAGTATGTCATCTTTATTTTCAAGGACAGAGAACCGAAACCCGAATCCATTTCTAAATGCGCAACAAACTAAAATGTCAATAAAGTGTAAATGTTACATACCCGAACCAGAACCAACATACCTGCCCAGTCTTGGCCCGTAGCCTGGCCAACCAAACCATTTTTCACCTGTAGCCCAACTTGCCCAGTTCTAACCTTTAACAAAACCGATGCATGTAAATGGGCTATGCACTTTTGATCACACAATAAAAATGAAAAATAACTATAATTGTAAAGTTAGTAGCTGTTACCTATGAAAGAAAAACCTGCAAATTAAAAGGGGCAAACATTAAAGAATCTGGATACCGTCTATCAAAGCTAAACTTAGAAAAACCATGGAGTAGTTGGATAGGCAGCAGCCGAAGTGGAAGTGATTTTAGTTGGAGCATTATATCAAACAACTCATGTGCATAAAAAATGATAGCTAAGATCAGTCAAAGCCCGCCTTGTTAGTTTCATTTATCAAATTGAGCAAATAATAGCTTCTTTAATATAACTAATAACATAGTCAATATAATCATAATCGGACGATAATAGAATTGATGCAAAAATCGACATACAAAACAACCTATTTGAAAAGATTTAAGAAGATTAGAGATGACGAGGATACGAAACCCTCGGTAGAATGTGGAATTGATTTGGGGATTATCGGTATTCCTCTATGTCGACGTCGAATCATATCAATTCCACCTCCATCATCATCAATGATGTACCTACAAGTGGTATAATCAACCTAGTACAAGTACAAGGAGTAATAAAAAACCAGAATACCATAAACCAAACCACTGGTAACAGATAAGTGAACCTATCGGGTGTAGAATAACTATGAAAAGCCCACACTAATTAAATTAACGAAACTAGATTCTATAAGCTAATATTAATAATTAATAAAATGATTATTTTTGGATTTTTTTATTTATTTTATTTTTAAACTAATAATTAATTAAACTAATTAATTAAGCTAAAGTGAACTAATAAATTAAACTTAAAATTCTAAGACTTGGATGAAAATCACTAATGAGAAAGACGTTACCTAGGCTTTAAATCTTACTTGTGAATCTTGGATGCTTATCGGCTATGGAAACTATGATGAAACCGGGATCTAAAGATACGACGCCCTAGACATCCTAGTGCATTCCTAATCATTATCTGGGTGTCACCTAAAAGGATTACCTAAGGGGCGATGACGCAAACCGGTTGGTTGGACTACCTCTCAGTATCTCCAACAATATTAAAGTACTCTAATAACTAGATCACCTCTCAGTCTCACTAATCACAATACATCCGGGAGTGTAAGGGACGTAAGGAGTAACCTAAAGATGCTCAAAAAGACTTGGGATAGCAAAAATTAAAAGACAATAAGAGGGAAACCCACTCTCGTGTAATCTATACCCAAACCGCCTAATGAATAAGACAACCCCAACTATCTATTACCTCTCAGTCTCAAGATAGGTAGAGCACTTAAAATCTCTAAACCCTCAAATAATAGTTCCTATGGATTATGTCGACAATAAACCATAAACTAGTTACGAACACAGTAGGTAACCTAATATGCGTCTACACATGAAAAACATTCACAAAGACACATATGGAACAATTGAATGTAAGTAAATTAATATTAAGCATGCATATTCATCTTAAAATCATCAATAAGTTTGTTACAATAATATTAATTTTTTTTTAGCAATGCAATTGTGAATTTAATATTACATGTAAATTGGATTACATCGAAACAGAATACAAGCAGGCAACAAGCTGCGCCGCTACTCCTTTTTGAATCGCAAAACACCAATAACCCAATACCGACAATAACCCAATACCGACAATATTAATCCAACACCAATAACCCAATACCGACAAGCAAACCAAAAGTCAACAAATATTCATTCGAAGCTTAGGTAACCAAAAAGGTTTTAGCCAATAATCATGCTCAAAACAAGAAAATAATAAATCGGTTCAACTAGTTTCATAATAAAAATAATAAATTTAAACCAAAGAAACAGGGTTTAGATGAGTAGACGTGAACCCGAACCCAGACTTGATTGACTTGTGGCTGTCTTCTTGTGTGGCTCTACCAAAGAATAATAATAATTAAGATGTGGCAGTAAGCTTTTTATGAAACCCACATGAAACCTTGGCTCTCTTTGACTTCTGCTTGGCTCCTCTGATAGCCGCTTCCCTCCGAAAATAATAATAATAATATTTGTGTGTGGCGGCTATTCCTTCTGTCTCCCATTAATAATATTAGTATGTTTTCCACCGACAAAAGCATTGGAGGACTTCTTCAAATTTACCCTAGTGGGCCCCAGCCCTATTTGATATGATGAAACAAAAGAATCAACAAGTTGCTTTAATTTTATTATTATTCTTATTTTAATTATTATTATGATACGTAAGTTTCTTTCTTTCTTTTTTTTTATTACATATAAGGCTAATTATAATAATAAAAATTAGTAATTAGTAATATATAATATATGCTCGACGCTTTATTTGTCGGTTTTCAAGTTTAGTAAAAGTGTTTCAGTTTAGCTAATAGTCTCTAGAAACCATTAAACCCATATGTGAACCAAATATTAATAATATTCAATAAAGACTTGGCTCAAAAGAACTTAAAAATGTCGGAAATATTTATAAAATGATATGTATATTTTAACGAACATCAATCAAGCTCGTCCAACGCCACTATTCCTTTTTCTCTCTCTCTCTATCTGTAATTGGGCGACGGTAACTAAAGCAGGCCCACGTACAGAATGAGTTGTACGTTTTTGCTACAAAGGTATAATGCTTTCACAATTCACATTAACTGTCAACTTTGAAATTCGTGAGAACAATGCATTAGATGATTGTACACAATGCAGTAAATGTTGTAGGCCTAGCACAGTACTAAAATGCGAGTACTAGAAAGTTCGTAATTAAGTTCACATGTATTTTTGGCACGGCCTGAAAGAGTAAAAATTGTTATGCACGTCATTATACCATAAGCGTAGAGTACGGGTAATTTACATCTGGTTTGAAATTAGCTTGCCTTTTGAAAAAACAACATAGTCATTCATTAGTTGGATGGATGTTGAGTGAAGGGTGTCTGGGTAACCCATCCAGTCCGCATTAGTAAATTCGAGGAGAGATCTGATTTGTTTGCCTAGTGTAAGTATGTACTTGGTTGTGTCTTTGATGTATTGAATTATCTGCTTTAAGAGATTCCAATGGCCCGACCTATGGTGCATTGGTGCATACATATTTGTAGCACGGCATAGCTAATGTACGGTTTTGTAAATGTCAAGTACTATGAAGCACCACTAAACTTTAGTAGAGGGTCGGGTTGTTGAAAATCATGCCTAAAGAGACAATGAATCCTTCAAATCAATGTTTTCAAACCCGGATCGGACGTCGACCTGAGCGTCTTACCGAGTCACAGGTCGGACCAGACATCGACCCGATGACATCATAATATATGCATATGCATACACACACATATTTCAAGTCAATATATATATATATATATACACATATTCTTCTTTTTCTGTTAAAAAATAGAGTGTTCGGAGTGAGTTTTAGATATCAATAAACTCATTTGATATTAACTGCCAATGTATGAAATGGAGTTACGAAATAATTACTAAAATTTTTCCACCTTTGAAAAAAAAATGAGCATGGAGTTCGTAACAGGTTGTTTATAGGGATTTGGAGAATAAAGTGATGTGATTTTCACATCTGGATATCAAAATGGAAATGATTAATGGAATTAGATGATTTTTTTAAATATATAGGATATAAGTTTCACATAAGGCTGAGGGGTGCGGAGCGCTAGTCAGGGCGCGTGAGGGACTTCGATAGCGCCCCGGGGCGCGAGAGCCACACCACCGGGGCGCGAGAGGGGCGCGAGAGGGGCGCGAGAGCGGAAAACGAGGCAGGCGCCAGGAGGCTCGCGCGCAGTGAGTGGCTGTGGGAAATGGGAAAGAGCCGTTGGAAGGCTTTAATAATGAATAAAAATATTTTTTTTTTTTTAACAAAATCATCTATATATATCACAATACATATATCACAATACATATCAAACACAACCATTCTCACATACTACAACCAAAACGAATATCACACACCACACCCAAAACCCAAAATCACCCTATCTTCGAAACCTTTTTTAAAAACATGTCTGGAAATTGGTACCCAAACCTAGATTCAGATTACCCTTACGACGATTTATGGTCGGCACCGGAACAACCGATGTTTTATTCGGGGTCGCAACAATCATCCG
>NW_027503913.1:0-28298 GCF_021521415.1 Bidens hawaiensis
AAGTTGAGAAATCATTAGCTGCTAATCTTTGCTTAACATCCGTGTACAACCACTTTAACCACTCGCCCACAAATCTGAAAGCATAAGCAGATGCTAGCAAGGGGAAGAGTCTACTTTGCTGAGTTTTATAATCAATCACCTAAAGGTAAAAAAAGACAAGCAACAACCTGACTCGTTTTATTAAAAATAAAAAATAAACATATAAATATGACGGAGAAAAACTTCTTGTACAAACCTGGGTCTCAGGCCCACCATTAAGTGAGCCAAACTGTCTACGAACAGCACTGTATCTTGTAGCAATACAAACCGCACGAGATAATGCTTTAGAAGCATCAGACATAATTGTTTGCCTAACATACACCATAGTTCCATATATAAGTTGTCTAGGGACATTGGACTGCACAACTTTCCCGTCCATTGTGACCTGGGTTACCCTGGGAGTCATTTATAAAATAATTATTAAAATTATATAAATAAAAGGAGGGTAAATAAGTGTGTCTATATGTTACTTGACCACTAAATAGTTACATAATCAGAATTAAAAATATGTGTATAGATCTGATAGTACCTCATCAACATTTGGTTTATTGGGATACGCACATGATCAAACCTTAAAACACCATTATCCATGGTGTTATACGCCCCATTTCCAAATTTCATCCCAATATCACCAACAGTAACACCAGGAAGAGGTGAGTGATCATCCAAGCTCCTTAGTTGGACAATAAACCCTTCAAGAAAACAATGATGATAAACAATGGATAACTTTATTTTTCAACAAAAATGATTAGAACTTTCGACAATGATTTTACCTACAGAATCATGGCAAAACTTAAAAGTAGTGGGTGTTTAGATGTGCATTTTTAAAGTGACTGATATTGAATAATAAGAATCAGATAGACAAGTTAATTAAAACAGATTGTACGAGATAGTATGCTGTATGTGGATGTGGTTTTGTTGTTTGAAGTTGTAATAACGTTTGAGTGTTTGATAAATTGTGATTATTTAAAATTAAAGCTAATACAACTTGTGCGACGGGGATAAACATCTCACAAATTAGGTTTAAAGGGGGCTATTAAGTAGTATTAAATTATCAATAATCAATTTTATTGCAGCAGCTAGTATGAAACTGATTGATCATATATAACTAAATGCATATTATTACTATAAATAAATGATCAGATACGCATATTTGAAACACAAACAAAAACATTCCCTTGAAATATAAAGTATAAGACAGTATTTTTACTAACCATGAACTCCATGAAATTCACCACCTACTATGAGGCGAGCATAAACAAGAGCATGTGTTGAACTTTTACCCAATCCACCAGGCCACCACTAGTAGAGATTAACCACAAAACGAACGTAAATGAGTGAGAGACATAAATTAAAGAACAAACTTGTTCCTTGCTGTGAATCCATTTCATGGGTAGGTAAAAACTTACTTTGCTTGATGTTAGAGTAGGACTGTGAACGACAAACTCATCCGTTTGAGGATCAAATGTTGCGGTTGTTTCTAGACCTTGCACATTGGAGCCATGACCAAGTTCAGTTTGTGCATAACAACCAATAATTTGCATCTTTTGAGCCAACGGCAGCCATTTGTTTTTCTGTTCTTCAGTACCTTGTCCTTCAATAGCCGGTATGAACATTCCCTACAATATCAAACAATCCCACCATTGAAGCTAAAAGGAACCGTCAATTTGACTAATATGTTTACGAAGAGATATAGCTAGTACCCAGTGAAGATCAGTGTAAGCAGGTTCATCAATATAAAGACGCAACCATTTGGCCTCTTCTTCTGAGAATAACAAAAAAGTGCACACTTTAGTGAAACATAACATGATAAAAACATATTTATTTACTTAAAGGTTGGTATCTTGAAACCATTTTGCAGGCTTAAAGTGAATATTACCGGTCAGGCGGTGATCAACGATCAGCTTCCATCCATGAGCAGCTTTTCTAAGAGTATTCTTGAACAACTCTTTCCTACTCATCATAGGCCTTGTAAACTTTTCAAAGGCCTGCAAACAATAAGATGTAACATATATGTAAAATATTTATGATATAAATTTACTAGAATGCGTAATGTTTAGGGCTTATTTATAGAAAATATTGTACTGATAGTCTTTTGTCTAAATGCATCTATTAGCACATTTTATACTTTCACAAAAATAAAATTTTAAGAGAGAGGAGATCAAATAAAAAAAAAATAGTAAGAAGAGATGAATAAACTATCGATTTTCAATTTATTCTTTTCACTGAAGATATGTGCACGTACTTATTCGGTTCTGAAAAGTATGCGCCCTACATATATAAAAGCATACTTTTCAGAACCAACTGAACTTGAGGATGTGTTATGTCTTCATATTAATTCTCTGTGTGTGTGTGTATTTATATTTATACAAACAGAACACATCTAAAAGTTAAACTATTGTGTTTCCTATTCTTCCAACAACCTAAGTGTAAGCTATCAGTCAAACCAAGCATATTTTCTTTGAATCTAAAAAAAATGCCCAAAAATAAAACAATTCCAACCACAGAATCAACAAATTGGCAATCAAAGATAAAATAAAACCAATAACCCCTAAAACCCTAATTAAAAAAAAAATTGCAATAAAAGATAAATTGATGTGAGAATCGAACCGGATCATTGGCTACGAGGTTTGCCATACGTTGAGAGAGTTGAAAAGCTTCAGGAGAACCAGCCCAAGCTACTTTCATGGCTTCCACGTCAAACTGAGCCTTGTTCCTCTCATCACTCAAGTAATCCATTTCCTTCCTTCAAATCACACAAACAAACACCACATATTTATCATCAATTTTATGATGATGATTTATTACTTAGTAAATAAATAGGGGGGTATAAATGGATAATAATAATAATAATAATAATATGATTGCTGCCTCCTATAATTATTTCTTTCAGATATGTAACGTATCCCAATTGTTAATCCCAATGCTATATATAGCAAGAGAGATGATATTGTTGATTTGATTTGACTTTTTATAGAGTGGTGATGATGCAATGGGCATTAACTTCACGTGGTTGTTTGTTTGGTGGCCGGTGGGTGCCTGCCTTCGCTATTTCACATTCATTCAACACTAATGAAAACACCCATCTACTTTTGGGAAATTATTATTATTATTATTATTATTATTATTAATGACTAATATTGAGTGATTTTAAGTCAAATATTTGGATAATATATCACGCGGTTTAATAACATGGGCATCCTATCCACTCATCATAAACATAAATGTTACAAATATCACGTGTCAAGCTTCAAGTTGTGTCATCATTGTTTCTAAACCTGCAGTAACAAGTCGTGATGTTACAAATTATTATTATTATTAATTAATGAATAATATTGAGTGATTTCAAGTCAAATAATTGGATAATATATCACGCGGTTTTAGGACGTGGGTATCTTATCCACTCATCAAAAATATAAAAGCTATAAATATCAGTTATCAAGAAGTTTTGTCACCGTTGCTTCTAAACTAACTTAGTACAATAAGCTACCGTATAGCTAAGAACTCAATTCCGATTAGGCATAAAGTGAAGCCTCCTGGAAAGCATCTATGCAGATTGCACCATTCACGGAAAAAAAAATAAATGACTTCCTTCACAGCTAAGCTGGAGAGTTGACCCTTTGCCACTTATAGAAGCCAACCTTCCATTGGGAAGCTCTCAGCATGTCAAAAAAAGGAGTTCACTTCTAACGAGTTCTTTCGTATTGTAGGTACAAGCTGGAAGGTGATGAGCTGACCCTTGGAAGCGCCTTTCTTATGGTCGCTTCTACACCAAGTTCCAAGTTTCTTACAATATGATATTATTTTCCACATTAAATGGTTCCAAAAAGTTTTCGTTCATAATACATAAACCATAGTTTGTTTGTACTTATATATCTTCGGCATGATATATAAAAAGTTTTCTTAGTAGCTAGTACCAATAAATTAGCCTATAATTTTTTATAGAAACACTACCTTTATGTTTCGAATTATATATATATATATATATATATATATATATAATTACTTAACTATACTAAAAAAGTTGTCATCCATGTGGAAAAACAATATGTGAAAAACTTTCTCCAAGAAATCATCGAATGCAAAAAATGACCATGGTGACATATATCTATCTTTAAAAAAAACAACTAATATTAGTTTATGATAATTTAAATACTAATAATAAAGAGGGATTTTAAGAAGATATATGACATGTCTAGATCTGACATATACATGTGTTATTACAAAAAAAAGTAACATGTCAACTCACAACTATTCAAGTAAGAGAAACTACATAGGTTATTATTCATTTTAGTTGTTACATCACAGCTTCAGCTTTAACACCTTTACAAGTAACCTTAAAGCTTGGAAACATGAAGATCTGAAGCAGGAAACATATTAGCTTCTTACATTTGAATGACTTTCTCTTCTTGATCTTGACCATTTTCTTGAGTAATCTTCCACATCCCTAATATCAAATAATTCATGGTTAGAGAATACTAGATAGATTGGTAGATACTGATTGTCTCTCTTACTTTCTTCGTCATTCTTGATGTTTAATTTCTTTGGAGACTTGAACCTTTGCATTTGAGAAAACCTTGTTTGATTGTCTTTTAGATCCTTCACAAATGTCAAACTTCTTGTGATTTCTTCTCATTTATAGTGTTTCTTTAACTTTGGAGTCATTTTGGGTAATTTCTGGATTTTGTTCAAGAGCTTTTCCATTTCTGTTCTTGATCCTTGCTACTTTCAAAGTTTGAACATATGTCACTTGAATTACTTGAATCATCTTCAAATGATTCACTTAACTCATTCTCCCCCTTGGTCACTTCAACCTCAATTGTTTCTTCAATCTTGCTCTCATTGATGTTATCTTTCTTCAACACAAATTCTCCTTCACTGTTTACAATAGCCTTCGCATAATTCTCAATGAATTCTTCCGTATCATTGAATACAATTTCAAACTAATTTAGATAACCCTCCCTTTTTTTCTTTGTCAACCTTTAATGAGTAATTGTCATTGAAAGGTGGTGGCGCAACCTTATACTTGTCTTCTGCTTTTATATTCTCTACTTCCCACAAATACTTCTAGTAGCAACCAATTTTTTGAGAAAATCAACTTCAACTTAATGTTGTGTATTCTTCAATTTCTTTTCTATATACATTTTCTTTAACCCCTCAATCTCAGTTTTGTATCTTCACTGAGTCTTATAACTATCCAAACTATCTTTTTCAAGACTTTTGATTTGGTTTTCATAAGCCTTTTCACTAATTTCATACACAATTATGATGCTTTCTTTTTCGAAACATTCACCATGCCACTTGCCAACCTCTTTTCTCAGGGAATCATTCATTCGAAGTAAATCCGATATAGAGTGATTAGAAGGTACGTGAGAGTTAGAAGGCCCTGCTTGCTCATTCATAATAGCCATGAAAGCCACATTTCTTTTTTCTATCTCCTCAGCGTGGTTTCTTCAGTCAAACAACCCATCTTGAGGATCTTGAGCCACTACTACAATCCCTTGGTTTCTTGGTTGATTTGCATTAGCTCTTTCTTGGTTCATAGGAGCTTAATTTTGATTCATTTCATTTCATTGATGTGGCTGTTGTTGTTAGGGAATAATCTGCTGATTGTTTAGCTGTTGAAAAAAGTTGATGTTTTGAAATTGTCTTTTTTGTGGACCTTGATTTTGATTCTGATTATGATTCTTGAATTGATTTCTCTAAGGGTAGTTATTGTTGGTGTTGTTGTTCTGGAATTGTCTAGGTTGATTACATTCTCTAAAAAAATGTCCAGGCTGCTGACAGTTGTTGTAGATTGCCTTTAATTTATCAAATCATATCCTCTTATTAGGTCCATAAAATGTTAATCTCCCTGTCTTGTTGTACAATCTCTTACTTTTCAATGCCAACATAGCAGCTTGCCACTTCAAATCCATGTCCTCTAAATTATCAGCATCAATTTGTTCTAAGTCTTCTTTAACAACACTGGTGAATCAGGTTCTTAGTAATTAAAACATTATATGATTCAGTGAACATGGATAATAAGGCTTGATACTCATTTCCTTGACCTGAATTGCTTGGAACATAAAGAGCATGCCCACTAGCCATTGAAGAGGCATCACCATCATCAATCATCTGAACAATGAATCTTTGTTGTCCACATTGACTACCTGATGTTTGTCTTACTGGATAAACTCTAGAAGTTTCAGAATTGTGTTAGTACACTGTTTTGGTCGTCTTGGTCTTTGTAATTATTGTAATTTATTTATATTATTGTAAAGGGCATTTTGGTAATTACACATGTCCCATTCTTTAAGTTTAAGTGTTCATCCGTTAAAGATGTTTAATTTGGTCTTCTCGAGTCTTTGTAGATTATGTATTTTATTTATATTAATGTAAGGACATTTTGGTAATTACCAGTCCCATTCGTTAGTTTGTATGCTCATTCGTTAAGTATGTTTAACAAATGAGGTTATAAGTTATAGTTCGTGTCCATTCATTAAGGATGTTTAACGAATGGACCTAATCATTATTACTTCGTATCCATTCTTCATGGAATGTTGACGAATGAGGTATAGCGAATGAGTCATTCGCTATACTCATTATATTATTTAAAGAATGAAGACGAATGAGACCGTTCGTTACGGGTTGTGTAACGAATGGCCTTCATTTTATATATATAGATTGTTAGCATTCATAATTAATTAGTGTTCTAATTATCCTTTGCAAGCCGTTATTCTGTCGAATTCATTACAGAACACTTCGTTCGTTCTAACCTATTGCCAATAACCTACACATATCAATAACTAGATCCTAGATCAATCTCGGAATGAATTGATTAAAGTATTAAGCTCAATCACAAGCTCTCTCAAGTGGTATCAAAGCTGGGTGTTAGATTGTGTTGGTGATTTAAGGTATTCTAATGGGGAATTGATCGAGAATTCACTGGTTAATTGGTTGATTTGAATCTGAAACTGATTTTTTCAAAATTGGTTCAATTGACATGATGAGATTTTTAATTGTTACCAAATTGATTGATAATTGGTTAGTTATCGGATATGTGTGATTCGTGTTGAGTGAATTGTGTTATTGTGTGGTTATGGAATGGATTTGAGTTGGATTTTTTGTTGATAGAAACAAAGGTTTTTGTTTCCGTGTATTTTGGTTTTCGTACTTGGTTCGGATGGGAATTGAAGATTCGGATGTGTTTGGGATTGTCCGCGGGACTTAGACGAGTATTTTAAGCTACTATTTGTGATTTTTGATAAAGTTTTAGACGAGTAATCCATCGTTTAGTGTTAGTCTAGATTGTGGTTTGAATCTAAGAATTTCATATCTGGAAATTGAATGTTGAAGATTTGAAGATTCAAAGAACCCATTCGTTATGGTATAACAGACCATTCGTTATATAGTAGATAGTCATTTTCTATCAATTCGTAACTTTATTGTGACACGTGGCAAGGTTGTTGTAAATTGTGAAACTGTTAAGTAAAAATTTGACTTGTATCATGCTCAAAATGAATCACTGTTGAAAGAACTTGCTTCAATCAAAGATAACTATCCACAATCATCGAATTTACAAAAGAAATCTAAAACCAAATTGTGAATTGTCAAATAGTAATAATGATTTGAATGCCGAACTTTCAGGAAAACCGATTGTAAATTATAAACATGTTCAAGAAATCCTCAAGCAAAGAACAAATATAACCGAGTTTGAAAATGAAGTACTTGTAACGATTCCGACTAAACTAGGTATACCCTAACCGGTAGACAATAGTTACGTCATATTTAACGTCGGGTACATGAATTACCATAGTGCACGATATATTGCATCTAAGTAATTTTGGAAATTACTCAAGCTTTCGGATTTTAACCAACGAATGCAAGCGTTAGTGATAAATTAAGTGACACAAACATATATTTAGTCGAACCATGAGATTTGAAACCTTTGTTGTAAAGTTACACTTTATAATTGTTGTTTTTTTTTATAATAAAAACAAATAGATATAATCAAACAACAACTACGAGACGATTCTTCAAGCGTTTATTATAATTTACTTCTCGAACTGTTAAAAAAATTAACAAACAAATGAACACTTGAACTCCTATATTACTGAAATACATATACGAATGGAGATAGTTATAACATATATTTAGTATTTAGGCATCGTATATTATCATTGAATTTCATGATCTATGATACATCCTATTTTGCCGAAATGAGATACGTGAATTTAAATGATAATAATGAATAAATAAAATAAAATAAACTCCTACACATGAGCTCATACGGGTAAAGCAAGAAATTCCAAACACGTGAGCTTCAATGGGCAATATTATAACACTACCAAACACAAAATCATAATTACCTTTCTTTTTGAATTGCACCAGACAACACTCAACACCAACATGCCTTTTTTTCCAAAAATTCAAACATGGTCACTGTACACATGCATCATCCTACCTAATTATTTATGTTAAAACCCATACATGCTTCAATATATCAAACAAAGTTTACACACATACACATATGAGTAAAGTGTATGTAATTCGTTGCCCGAAACTTTGTTAGTTAAACATATAAATACTCCTCGCTAATCAAGAAAATATCAACTTAACAGTGACAACTAATATTAAATATTATTACCTAATAATTTAATGACCATTTAAATCTCAACCCAAATAATACGAACATAAACCCACCCATATCCTTGCAAAGAGAGTTGGTCAAATGTATTTTTTTTACCAACTTCAATCATCAAAACATCAACCACACTCTTTCTTTCTGAAACTTCTGCCAACATCATTATACACTACACTCCATTCTCTATAACATGGTTACCACACTCATTCATCATCTAAAAAAAAAAAAAATCTAGATACATATCTTATATATAAACTAACACTTGATACAAGGGTAACTTCACAAAGGCACTACACTCCGGCTCTCAACTCTCTCTGTACCTCACCATCTCTCTCTCTAAGCATCACCCGGAACCACCACCTTCCACCACCAAAACACCATTTGCCAACATACCGGTAGTCGAACACCACCACTTACACACAAAATCTCGCAATATCAGGCCTTTAGAGGCTTCAAGGAGTGGAACTAGCTCAAGATCTTTACTCATATGTAAACACATCCCAATAAATTAGGACGTGTGAAGGCAGCGGACCTCGGGTCTAAACTGAAATTTCGAGCAAACCAAATACTAAACTCATAAGGTTCTGTATTTAGTGGTAGATAAGGCGGAAAAACGAGTTTGTAGCTTGTAGTGGCGGAGATCGAAAGGTATATTCGGTTTTTATATAAGTATGAGTTTTTGGACAGATTGTGAATGGTTTAGAGCTAGGTCACGAAATTTCACAGGGATGATCTACACATGAAAATAAAAGTTCTGTGAAAATTTGGTAATTTTTGGATAAAGGATGAATATTTGGTGAATTTAATGCTCGGTTTTGGCCAAAAATGGTGAAAAATAGTTAAATATCATGAAAAATTCTAGAAAATTTCAGATAAGTTTTTCATATAATGTATAAGTCACACACAAAATTTGAGGTCCGTTGGAGAAGTCTAAGTAGGCTTTTCGGTTAAACGAGTTCTAAGGATTTCTAGTTCGGTTTTAGTAAAAAGGGCATGTAAAAGAAGATTTTGGTTCTGGAAAAATTACAGGGGACTATGTGGATGGCAGGGGACATCCAGGAAAAATTTGGGATTTTTCTAAGATCGTTTGGTATTTACGACATATTTAGTGTTTAAATGGTGTTTAAAAATAGATAAGTAAATTTTAAATATAAGAATTAATTCTGGAAATATTTTTATAAAATTCCCCACTGTTAAAAAGTGATTTGTGCAAAATTTCAAGATCCGAGAGTAAACGGATAATTATTTGTGCTACTTATCAAACTTTTAAAGTAAAACGCATAAACCAGTGAAGTTCGCTTAAGCGAGCTGACTGGTGTACAAAAACCCTAAAAATGAACTATTTTCATATAAATGAGCTAAACAAGTAAAAATAAATCATCCGAAAATAATTCGGATGATTTGAGTAATTTTAATCTATTTTAATAGTTTCCGGTACGCTAAAGACGGAAACGGGTCCCGCGGCCAATCGGGACGTCTAAACCGAGCTATAATTTCACATCTTTAATTAAATTATCAGTCAACCACTATTTTCGGGTCGTGTGTGACCAAACTCATTTTTGAAACATAAAAACGGATAACAGTGCTAGGCACGCAAAACGAGAAAAACGACTAATAGTAGTTGTGACCTTGGAACTCTAAACGACATCACAATCTGAGTCCGGAGAAGTGTTTCTGGGTTAACCTTGCCCCCAGAACGGTTACAGTGCTGGGTTGACAGTGTCCTCAGGTGTACCGATTGATAAGATTAAAGATTATAAAAACAATAATTGTATAATAATGATCGTAGGGATCATATTACAGATTGGACGAGTTAACTGATATTGATTGTTGTTACCTACTTGCATATGCTAAGGTGAGTTTTCACGAGCCCCTTTTAATGAACTGTTTTAAATATTTTCCCGGGGCGGAAAGCATGATTGTGTAAATTATCTAAGTACATACCGATCGTATGGAAACACTTGTATATTTTTATATATATATATGGTATGATGCATAGAATAGATAATTTGTTTATCGGGTGGAATTGTTCTGGGGTAACTTAGTTCCCAGAGGGTTATTGGATATATTTCTGGGTTAACAGTGTTCCCAGAGGGTATTGGATATGTTTCTGGGTTAACAGTGTCCCCAGAGGTTACTGGATATGGTTCTGGGTTAACAGTGTCCCCAGAGGTTATTGGATATGGTTCTGGGTTAACAGTGTCCCCAGAGGGTATTTGATATGCGCTGGGTTAACAGTGTCCCCAGGGATTATTTGATATGTACTGGGTTAACAGTGTCCCCAGGGGTTATTGGATATGTTCTGGGTTAACAGTGTCCCCAGGGGTCATTTAATGTGTTTTTGGGTTAACAGAGTTTTCACTTGTGAACTCAGTATAATTACATCGCTTATTTATGATTTTTATAATGATTTGTCATGGTTTATTTAAATTAGTAAAACTCACCAACTATTCGTAGTTGACCCGTTTTCTTTACATGCTTTCTAGGTACACTCAAATTGGAATGAGTGATATGTGTTCGATGCTGTGTGCTATTTTGTGGAAGTCTCGAGATCTATATTTTGCATTAAATATGTTAATGTACTATCGGTAACACTTATGTGATAACGCTTAGATGGTTATGAAACTCAGAACAATGTAATACGTTTAAATTAATGTAGTGGTGTTTTCTTTATAAACAATGCTGTTGATATCAGATGTGTCTGTTGCATCCCGTGTACGTTTCCGCTGCGGTTACGGGGTGTTACAGAACTTGGTATCAGAGCCATTGGTTATAAAAGAATTAGGATGTCTTTAAAAGATACCTAAAATATAACCAGTAGCTCAAGTGTTATAGGATCTGAATATCAACTAATAATTTATAGTGACGAGGTCTGGATGAACTTGGATGGATAAGTGAGTTATTATGGTCCGGAACATAATAACAGACTTGTCCGCACGAGGGAATTCAGGGGAAGTCACGGGGTACATTAATAGGTAAAAATGGCAACATATGTGTAAAGTATATAATATTATTTATGCGTGCCAAGGTGTATATATATATGTACGTATCTTGTGGGTACATTTATTGAGAAATAGGACCCGGATAAGGAACCGGGGGATGAAATAATAAAAGTACGAGGATACTGAAATTTCTAGAGCATCGGTTGATAATGAGTCTGACTTATCGGGCTAGAGTTATGATAGTACCAAGTTAGATCTCCCGTTTGACATTAACCAGAAATATCTAGTAACCGTCACTCCCAACCCCAAAAAAAAAAAAAAAAAAAAAAATTTTGATAAATCCCTTACCCTACCAACGGTACCGTATATCCTAATAACCCCAGATGTTCACCCGAACCGTCGACCCTCACGTACGGACGGATCCGTACCTGAACCCATTCTTATTCCATTAAGGTAAATAAATAAATAAAATAATAATAATAATAAATTTGATAATAAATCAGCAGATAAAAATAATATATAGAAATATATATATGTATTTCTCACTCTCAAACATATGAGTCATACCACCTCCAGATCAAGAATTACCGATTTCAACGAACCTAGAACGCCTGAGGACATTGACTGAGCAAGTGATAGAGTTTCCCATAATAGTAATTAATAATATTTGAAGGCAACCCATGTTGCGCAATTACCTTGAACCTTGCAACTCCCTATGTTATCCTTACATCCGTTAGATGTTTACACCCATGCATGCTCGAATAGAATGATTACCTATACACAAAGAAGTGTTGGAATCATTATAGCATAGTTGGTTGTTCGTTCGTAGGTGGCATACTGTGTATGCCGGATATACGAATAAACACGGATATTATAACTCCGTGGTATGTAATCATTTGGTTCTCACGGTGAGCATGTATCGGTTATGCTGACATGCAGAAGGATATTGAAATCAAGTATATTAAACGTTGATCTTTGTGGAGAAAGATCTATATGTCGGTTGGTGACAAGGGTTATGAAACATATTTAAACGTTAACCGACTTCAGGTTAAGTACAAGTGTTATTATATTTGTGGGACATATATACTAAATACTGGTATGTGTAATATGTGTGATAATATTTGGTGTGTATGTGTACCTGCCGTTATGATTGAGCTGGTAACGAGATATACGGTGAGATTAGTGTTGATTACTGCGTACGGGATGAGTACGGCAAAATGACATAAAAAGAGTAACTCCAATGATGGAGATTGATATGATTCAGTTTAATGCTCAAAGATAGCAGATGATGATACCGAATGTCGTATCACAGATCATTGCTAGTATTGATGCAAATGTGATCGCGGAATTATAGATCGAGCAATCACATGAATATGAATATTTAAATTCTTAGTGGTATTACTAAGAGTGGTAATGTCCCACCGAATACAATTATGACTACAAGTATTAGTTATAAACTAAACATGAATAGTAGTCGTAATGAATTAGATCCGGTATGAAGGATATGTTTGTTGGTTGTGTTAAGGAAATTATTAATGGTTTACTGATGGTAAAGGGAGGAATAGATTAGCGAGTGGATAGAAAAGATCGAAATGGTCAAGGACTGTGGTAAGGGCCTAGAACATTGTGTAGTGAAATATGCTACAGATATTTTAGTAGATTATGTTGTATCGTGATGGAACACGATGGTACAAAATTATAGTTAGCAAATTTTTACTCGGATGATATGGTCAGAATTTGAAATTCTTGTGCTAGGGCACTTTTAATCGAGTAATTAAGTTCAGAGATTGGGAACTGAGCTATGGAAGATAGAAATGTTGTGTGCTGATCACTTAGAACACGCTAATTGTTTGAAGGAATTGTCGTGTCCAGTAACATGGTTAATTACTCCCGAAACTAAGCGAAGTGAGCGCTATATTGGGGACTAACTCCAGCGATAAGGAGTATAGTCAATCCTGTAAATATACGACCCTTGGAAGGGTGGTGTCACAAGCCAGCATGATGAATTTGACTCTATGGGAAGCGGACTGGAAGGACGTTGGGTGAGACGTCGAGTGTTAAAGAAGAGAAGTGATAAAGGCATGGTGCAAGATAGACTTTGAATAAGTAGGAAGAAGAATGTTGAGTGATAGTAGGCCACAGGTGTGGTAAAGATGGACGTAATGCCCTAATTGTAGAACCAAGTGAAGCCATGTGAACCGACAACCCCAACCCATTCGTGTACAACCACTCCGAAACCAACAACTTCAATAACAATCCATTCAAAGAAACCAAATTATGCCAAACAGTTGTACTTGCTATGAATGTGGCAGTACAGAACGTTTCAAGAGAAATTGCCCAAAGTTGAACCAAGGTGTCATTGGAAGACGAACCTCAGGACAAACATCAACCCCTGATCAAGCAAGGAGCCGAGAATTCGAATAAAGCACGTCATGATCCAAAGGTGGTATTAAGTATGTTGTAGTTTTAAATCAATAGGCTTCAGTGATATTTTTGCGGTCGCCAATAGAAGCTAGTTCCTGTTAACCTCCTATCATTTGGAAAGATACCGATTAGTGAAACTATAGAACCCGATACTGTAGAATCGCTAACGGTAAACCCCTAATGGTTAACTAAATTGTTCGGAATTGTCCTATTATTCTGAACGATTAACCTTTCCTTATTGACCTACGACCAGCAAAGTTCAGAAGTTTTGACGTAATAGTTAACATGGATTGGCTAACTCAACATGAAGCTGAAATCAAATATGAGAAGAAGATGATTGGAAGCTCTCTTTCGGACGATGAAGCGATTAGATACAGAGAAAAGTGTACGATTTAAAAGAAAACATATAGAAGATACCCCGGTGGTACGCGAATTTCCACAAGTCTTCCCAGAAGAACTTCCTGGATTACCGCCATCCGGAAGGGTCGAATTATTAAGCGATTATGACTGTGACGTCCGTTATCACCCCGGCAAGGCTAACGTCGTAGCTGATGCCTTGAGTAGGAAAGATCGGGTTAAGCCATTGCGAGTGCGAGTGCTGGGGATGATAGTCCAGTCGAACCTTCGAACCTGATTCGAGTCGCTCAACGTGAGGCGTTGAAAAAGGAACAATTGGAAAGGAAGGAATCTTACGGCAATGAGGAGAATTTCGAACAGCGCGTGGACTAAATTCTCTACTTCAAAAATCGGGTTTGGATCCCGACCCTCCATGACCTTCGTGAATTAATCATTGACGAAGCGCATAGATCGAAATAATCCATACATCCGGGATCGGATTTGACTATTGATGATACGGATATCTGAAAGGATTTTTATTAATGGTCGAGTTTGGAGAAAGATATGGTTACGTGTGTTGGTGAATATTGAGTTATGCAAGAGATAAGGCTGCACACCGAAAACCCTAGGGGACGCCACAACGACAGAAAATTCGCCAATGATAGTGGGAATAAATTACAATGAATTCTTGCCTAAATTCCTGATGGTGAAATGGTATCTCGTCGTGGAGTGCCATTTTCAATTATCTCAGATCAAAATAGTCATCCTACTTCCATTATTGGAAGGCGGGGAAGGAAGCATCGAGAGCTTGAAGCTTTTTATATGGGTGAAGTAATTATCACCAATTTGTTAAATTGAAAATGGGCGTCAATCAAGCCATAAGATTTGAATTGATTCGAGAAACAACCAATCGGATTTATAATATTTAAGATAAGTTGAAAGCAGCGCGAGATTGGCAAAGGACTTATGCCAACATTCAAAGGAAACCATTGTCGCTGGAAAGAGGTGACAAGGTATTTTTAAGGCATCACCTTCGAGAGGTGATATAAGGTTTGGCAAAACCGAAAATAGCCCTTAATATATTGGACCTCATGAGACTATCTCCATAATTGGTCATTTAGTTTATCGATTAAAGTACTTCAGGGGCTAAGTACTACACATGATGTGTTGCCATGTATACGGATTGAAAAGTACCTAAGCGGCGAGGCAACGAAAGTACCAGTAATGGGGGGTACTCATAGAAAACATGCTTGATATCATAAATAATTCCGTAGAAATAGTAGACGGGAAAACTAACAGTTTGGACACACCAAGATTTATTAATTAAGATGAAGTGGAATTCACAGCGAGGACCAGATTATACTCTGGTAACGTGAGGGTGAATTCTGAAGGAAAAACCCCCCACCTTTCTCTCGGAAAGTGATAGTGGGCGTGCAAAATTTCGAGGACGAAATTTCTTAACGGGGGGAGAATGTAACGATTCCGACTAAACTAGGTATATCCCTAACCGGTAGACAATAGTTACGTCATATTTAACGTCGGGTACATGAATTACCATAGTGCACGATATATTGCATCTAAGTAATTTTGGAAATTACTCAAGCTTTCGGGTTTAACCAACGAATGCAAGCGTTAGTGATAAATTAAGTGACACAGACATATATTTAGTCGAACCATGAGATTTGAAACCTTTGTTGTAAAGTTACACTTTATAATTGTTGTTTTTTTTTATAATAAAAAACAAATAGATATAATCAAACAACAACTACGAGACGATTCTTCAAGCGTTTATTATAATTTACTTCTCGAACTGTTAAAAAAATTAACAAACAAATGAACACTTGAACTCCTATATTACTGAAATACATATACGAATGGAGATAGTTATAACATATATTTAGTATTTAGGCATCGTATATTATCATTGAATTTCATGATCTATGATACATCCTATTTTGCCGAAATGAGATACGTGAATTTAAATGATAATAATGAATAAATAAAATAAAATAAACTCCTACACATGAGCTCATACGGGTAAAGCAAGAAATTCCAAACACGTGAGCTTCAATGGGCAATATTATAACACTACCAAACACAAAATCATAATTACCTTTCTTTTTGAATTGCACCAGACAACACTCAACACCAACATGCCTTTTTTTCCAAAAATTCAAACATGGTCACTGTACACATGCATCATCCTACCTAATTATTTATGTTAAAACCCATACATGCTTCAATATATCAAACAAAGTTTACACACATACACATATGAGTAAAGTGTATGTAATTCGTTGCCCGAAACTTTGTTAGTTAAACATATAAATACTCCTCGCTAATCAAGAAAATATCAACTTAACAGTGACAACTAATATTAAATATTATTACCTAATAATTTAATGACCATTTAAATCTCAACCCAAATAATACGAACATAAACCCACCCATATCCTTGCAAAGAGAGTTGGTCAAATGTATTTTTTTTACCAACTTCAATCATCAAAACATCAACCACACTCTTTCTTTCTGAAACTTCTGCCAACATCATTATACACTACACTCCATTCTCTATAACATGGTTACCACACTCATTCATCATCTAAAAAAAAAAAAAAATCTAGATACATATCTTATATATAAACTAACACTTGATACAAGGGTAACTTCACAAAGGCACTACACTCCGGCTCTCAACTCTCTCTGTACCTCACCATCTCTCTCTCTAAGCATCACCCGGAACCACCACCTTCCACCACCAAAACACCATTTGCCAACATACCGGTAGTCGAACACCACCACTTACACACAAAATCTCGCAATATCAGGCCTTTAGAGGCTTCAAGGAGTGGAACTAGCTCAAGATCTTTACTCATATGTAAACACATCCCAATAAATTAGGACGTGTGAAGGCAGCGGACCTCGGGTCTAAACTGAAATTTCGAGCAAACCAAATACTAAACTCATAAGGTTCTGTATTTAGTGGTAGATAAGGCGGAAAAACGAGTTTGTAGCTTGTAGTGGCGGAGATCGAAAGGTATATTCGGTTTTTATATAAGTATGAGTTTTTGGACAGATTGTGAATGGTTTAGAGCTAGGTCACGAAATTTCACAGGGATGATCTACACATGAAAATAAAAGTTCTGTGAAAATTTGGTAATTTTTGGATAAAGGATGAATATTTGGTGAATTTAATGCTCGGTTTTGGCCAAAAATGGTGAAAAATAGTTAAATATCATGAAAAATTCTAGAAAATTTCAGATAAGTTTTTCATATAATGTATAAGTCACACACAAAATTTGAGGTCCGTTGGAGAAGTCTAAGTAGGCTTTTCGGTTAAACGAGTTCTAAGGATTTCTAGTTCGGTTTTAGTAAAAAGGGCATGTAAAAGAAGATTTTGGTTCTGGAAAAATTACAGGGGACTATGTGGATGGCAGGGGACATCCAGGAAAAATTTGGGATTTTTCTAAGATCGTTTGGTATTTACGACATATTTAGTGTTTAAATGGTGTTTAAAAATAGATAAGTAAATTTTAAATATAAGAATTAATTCTGGAAATATTTTTATAAAATTCCCCACTGTTAAAAAGTGATTTGTGCAAAATTTCAAGATCCGAGAGTAAACGGATAATTATTTGTGCTACTTATCAAACTTTTAAAGTAAAACGCATAAACCAGTGAAGTTCGCTTAAGCGAGCTGACTGGTGTACAAAAACCCTAAAAATGAACTATTTTCATATAAATGAGCTAAACAAGTAAAAATAAATCATCCGAAAATAATTCGGATGATTTGAGTAATTTTAATCTATTTTAATAGTTTCCGGTACGCTAAAGACGGAAACGGGTCCCGCGGCCAATCGGGACGTCTAAACCGAGCTATAATTTCACATCTTTAATTAAATTATCAGTCAACCACTATTTTCGGGTCGTGTGTGACCAAACTCATTTTTGAAACATAAAAACGGATAACAGTGCTAGGCACGCAAAACGAGAAAAACGACTAATAGTAGTTGTGACCTTGGAACTCTAAACGACATCACAATCTGAGTCCGGAGAAGTGTTTCTGGGTTAACCTTGCCCCCAGAACGGTTACAGTGCTGGGTTGACAGTGTCCTCAGGTGTACCGATTGATAAGATTAAAGATTATAAAAACAATAATTGTATAATAATGATCGTAGGGATCATATTACAGATTGGACGAGTTAACTGATATTGATTGTTGTTACCTACTTGCATATGCTAAGGTGAGTTTTCACGAGCCCCTTTTAATGAACTGTTTTAAATATTTTCCCGGGGCGGAAAGCATGATTGTGTAAATTATCTAAGTACATACCGATCGTATGGAAACACTTGTATATTTTTATATATATATATGGTATGATGCATAGAATAGATAATTTGTTTATCGGGTGGAATTGTTCTGGGGTAACTTAGTTCCCAGAGGGTTATTGGATATATTTCTGGGTTAACAGTGTTCCCAGAGGGTATTGGATATGTTTCTGGGTTAACAGTGTCCCCAGAGGTTACTGGATATGGTTCTGGGTTAACAGTGTCCCCAGAGGTTATTGGATATGGTTCTGGGTTAACAGTGTCCCCAGAGGGTATTTGATATGCGCTGGGTTAACAGTGTCCCCAGGGATTATTTGATATGTACTGGGTTAACAGTGTCCCCAGGGGTTATTGGATATGTTCTGGGTTAACAGTGTCCCCAGGGGTCATTTAATGTGTTTTTGGGTTAACAGAGTTTTCACTTGTGAACTCAGTATAATTACATCGCTTATTTATGATTTTTATAATGATTTGTCATGGTTTATTTAAATTAGTAAAACTCACCAACTATTCGTAGTTGACCCGTTTTCTTTACATGCTTTCTAGGTACACTCAAATTGGAATGAGTGATATGTGTTCGATGCTGTGTGCTATTTTGTGGAAGTCTCGAGATCTATATTTTGCATTAAATATGTTAATGTACTATCGGTAACACTTATGTGATAACGCTTAGATGGTTATGAAACTCAGAACAATGTAATACGTTTAAATTAATGTAGTGGTGTTTTCTTTATAAACAATGCTGTTGATATCAGATGTGTCTGTTGCATCCCGTGTACGTTTCCGCTGCGGTTACGGGGTGTTACAGAACTTGGTATCAGAGCCATTGGTTATAAAAGAATTAGGATGTCTTTAAAAGATACCTAAAATATAACCAGTAGCTCAAGTGTTATAGGATCTGAATATCAACTAATAATTTATAGTGACGAGGTCTGGATGAACTTGGATGGATAAGTGAGTTATTATGGTCCGGAACATAATAACAGACTTGTCCGCACGAGGGAATTCAGGGGAAGTCACGGGGTACATTAATAGGTAAAAATGGCAACATATGTGTAAAGTATATAATATTATTTATGCGTGCCAAGGTGTATATATATATGTACGTATCTTGTGGGTACATTTATTGAGAAATAGGACCCGGATAAGGAACCGGGGGATGAAATAATAAAAGTACGAGGATACTGAAATTTCTAGAGCATCGGTTGATAATGAGTCTGACTTATCGGGCTAGAGTTATGATAGTACCAAGTTAGATCTCCCGTTTGACATTAACCAGAAATATCTAGTAACCGTCACTCCCAACCCCAAAAAAAAAAAAAAAAAAAAAAATTTTGATAAATCCCTTACCCTACCAACGGTACCGTATATCCTAATAACCCCAGATGTTCACCCGAACCGTCGACCCTCACGTACGGACGGATCCGTACCTGAACCCATTCTTATTCCATTAAGGTAAATAAATAAATAAAATAATAATAATAATAAATTTGATAATAAATCAGCAGATAAAAATAATATATAGAAATATATATATGTATTTCTCACTCTCAAACATATGAGTCATACCACCTCCAGATCAAGAATTACCGATTTCAACGAACCTAGAACGCCTGAGGACATTGACTGAGCAAGTGATAGAGTTTCCCATAATAGTAATTAATAATATTTGAAGGCAACCCATGTTGCGCAATTACCTTGAACCTTGCAACTCCCTATGTTATCCTTACATCCGTTAGATGTTTACACCCATGCATGCTCGAATAGAATGATTACCTATACACAAAGAAGTGTTGGAATCATTATAGCATAGTTGGTTGTTCGTTCGTAGGTGGCATACTGTGTATGCCGGATATACGAATAAACACGGATATTATAACTCCGTGGTATGTAATCATTTGGTTCTCACGGTGAGCATGTATCGGTTATGCTGACATGCAGAAGGATATTGAAATCAAGTATATTAAACGTTGATCTTTGTGGAGAAAGATCTATATGTCGGTTGGTGACAAGGGTTATGAAACATATTTAAACGTTAACCGACTTCAGGTTAAGTACAAGTGTTATTATATTTGTGGGACATATATACTAAATACTGGTATGTGTAATATGTGTGATAATATTTGGTGTGTATGTGTACCTGCCGTTATGATTGAGCTGGTAACGAGATATACGGTGAGATTAGTGTTGATTACTGCGTACGGGATGAGTACGGCAAAATGACATAAAAAGAGTAACTCCAATGATGGAGATTGATATGATTCAGTTTAATGCTCAAAGATAGCAGATGATGATACCGAATGTCGTATCACAGATCATTGCTAGTATTGATGCAAATGTGATCGCGGAATTATAGATCGAGCAATCACATGAATATGAATATTTAAATTCTTAGTGGTATTACTAAGAGTGGTAATGTCCCACCGAATACAATTATGACTACAAGTATTAGTTATAAACTAAACATGAATAGTAGTCGTAATGAATTAGATCCGGTATGAAGGATATGTTTGTTGGTTGTGTTAAGGAAATTATTAATGGTTTACTGATGGTAAAGGGAGGAATAGATTAGCGAGTGGATAGAAAAGATCGAAATGGTCAAGGACTGTGGTAAGGGCCTAGAACATTGTGTAGTGAAATATGCTACAGATATTTTGGTAGATTATGTTGTATCGTGATGGAACACGATGGTACAAAATTATAGTTAGCAAATTTTTACTCGGATGATATGGTCAGAATTTGAAATTCTTGTGCTAGGGCACTTTTAATCGAGTAATTAAGTTCAGAGATTGGGAACTGAGCTATGGAAGATAGAAATGTTGTGTGCTGATCACTTAGAACACGCTAATTGTTTGAAGGAATTGTCGTGTCCAGTAACATGGTTAATTACTCCCGAAACTAAGCGAAGTGAGCGCTATATTGGGGACTAACTCCAGCGATAAGGAGTATAGTCAATCCTGTAAATATACGACCCTTGGAAGGGTGGTGTCACAAGCCAGCATGATGAATTTGACTCTATGGGAAGCGGACTGGAAGGACGTTGGGTGAGACGTCGAGTGTTAAAGAAGAGAAGTGATAAAGGCATGGTGCAAGATAGACTTTGAATAAGTAGGAAGAAGAATGTTGAGTGATAGTAGGCCACAGGTGTGGTAAAGATGGACGTAATGCCCTAATTGTAGAACCAAGTGAAGCCATGTGAACCGACAACCCCAACCCATTCGTGTACAACCACTCCGAAACCAACAACTTCAATAACAATCCATTCAAAGAAACCAAATTATGCCAAACAGTTGTACTTGCTATGAATGTGGCAGTACAGAACGTTTCAAGAGAAATTGCCCAAAGTTGAACCAAGGTGTCATTGGAAGACGAACCTCAGGACAAACATCAACCCCTGATCAAGCAAGGAGCCGAGAATTCGAATAAAGCACGTCATGATCCAAAGGTGGTATTAAGTATGTTGTAGTTTTAAATCAATAGGCTTCAGTGATATTTTTGCGGTCGCCAATAGAAGCTAGTTCCTGTTAACCTCCTATCATTTGGAAAGATACCGATTAGTGAAACTATAGAACCCGATACTGTAGAATCGCTAACGGTAAACCCCTAATGGTTAACTAAATTGTTCGGAATTGTCCTATTATTCTGAACGATTAACCTTTCCTTATTGACCTACGACCAGCAAAGTTCAGAAGTTTTGACGTAATAGTTAACATGGATTGGCTAACTCAACATGAAGCTGAAATCAAATATGAGAAGAAGATGATTGGAAGCTCTCTTTCGGACGATGAAGCGATTAGATACAGAGAAAAGTGTACGATTTAAAAGAAAACATATAGAAGATACCCCGGTGGTACGCGAATTTCCACAAGTCTTCCCAGAAGAACTTCCTGGATTACCGCCATCCGGAAGGGTCGAATTATTAAGCGATTATGACTGTGACGTCCGTTATCACCCCCGGCAAGGCTAACGTCGTAGCTGATGCCTTGAGTAGGAAAGATCGGGTTAAGCCATTGCGAGTGCGAGTGCTGGGGATGATAGTCCAGTCGAACCTTCGAACCTGATTCGAGTCGCTCAACGTGAGGCGTTGAAAAAGGAACAATTGGAAAGGAAGGAATCTTACGGCAATGAGGAGAATTTCGAACAGCGCGTGGACTAAATTCTCTACTTCAAAAATCGGGTTTGGATCCCGACCCTCCATGACCTTCGTGAATTAATCATTGACGAAGCGCATAGATCGAAATAATCCATACATCCGGGATCGGATTTGACTATTGATGATACGGATATCTGAAAGGATTTTTATTAATGGTCGAGTTTGGAGAAAGATATGGTTACGTGTGTTGGTGAATATTGAGTTATGCAAGAGATAAGGCTGCACACCGAAAACCCTAGGGGACGCCACAACGACAGAAAATTCGCCAATGATAGTGGGAATAAATTACAATGAATTCTTGCCTAAATTCCTGATGGTGAAATGGTATCTCGTCGTGGAGTGCCATTTTCAATTATCTCAGATCAAAATAGTCATCCTACTTCCATTATTGGAAGGCGGGGAAGGAAGCATCGAGAGCTTGAAGCTTTTTATATGGGTGAAGTAATTATCACCAATTTGTTAAATTGAAAATGGGCGTCAATCAAGCCATAAGATTTGAATTGATTCGAGAAACAACCAATCGGATTTATAATATTTAAGATAAGTTGAAAGCAGCGCGAGATTGGCAAAGGACTTATGCCAACATTCAAAGGAAACCATTGTCGCTGGAAAGAGGTGACAAGGTATTTTTAAGGCATCACCTTCGAGAGGTGATATAAGGTTTGGCAAAACCGAAAATAGCCCTTAATATATTGGACCTCATGAGACTATCTCCATAATTGGTCATTTAGTTTATCGATTAAAGTACTTCAGGGGCTAAGTACTACACATGATGTGTTGCCATGTATACGGATTGAAAAGTACCTAAGCGGCGAGGCAACGAAAGTACCAGTAATGGGGGTACTCATAGAAAACATGCTTGATATCATAAATAATTCCGTAGAAATAGTAGACGGGAAAACTAACAGTTTGGACACACCAAGATTTATTAATTAAGATGAAGTGGAATTCACAGCGAGGACCAGATTATACCTGGTAACGTGAGGGTGAATTCTGAAGGAAAAACCCCCCACCTTTCTCTCGGAAAGTGATAGTGGGCGTGCAAAATTTCGAGGACGAAATTTCTTAACGGGGGGAGAATGTAACGATTCCGACTAAACTAGGTATACCCTAACCGGTAGACAATAGTTACGTCATATTTAACGTCGGGTACATGAATTACCATAGTGCACGATATATTGCATCTAAGTAATTTTGGAAATTACTCAAGCTTTCGGGTTTTAACCAACGAATGCAAGCGTTAGTGATAAATTAAGTGACACAGACATATATTTAGTCGAACCATGAGATTTGAAACCTTTGTTGTAAAGTTACACTTTATAATTGTTGTTTTTTTTTATAATAAAAACAAATAGATATAATCAAACAACAACTACGAGACGATTCTTCAAGCGTTTATTATAATTTACTTCTCGAACTGTTAAAAAAATTAACAAACAAATGAACACTTGAACTCCTATATTACTGAAATACATATACGAATGGAGATAGTTATAACATATATTTAGTATTTAGGCATCGTATATTATCATTGAATTTCATGATCTATGATACATCCTATTTTGCCGAAATGAGATACGTGAATTTAAATGATAATAATGAATAAATAAAATAAAATAAACTCCTACACATGAGCTCATACGGGTAAAGCAAGAAATTCCAAACACGTGAGCTTCAATGGGCAATATTATAACACTACCAAACACAAAATCATAATTACCTTTCTTTTTGAATTGCACCAGACAACACTCAACACCAACATGCCTTTTTTTCCAAAAATTCAAACATGGTCACTGTACACATGCATCATCCTACCTAATTATTTATGTTAAAACCCATACATGCTTCAATATATCAAACAAAGTTTACACACATACACATATGAGTAAAGTGTATGTAATTCGTTGCCCGAAACTTTGTTAGTTAAACATATAAATACTCCTCGCTAATCAAGAAAATATCAACTTAACAGTGACAACTAATATTAAATATTATTACCTAATAATTTAATGACCATTTAAATCTCAACCCAAATAATACGAACATAAACCCACCCATATCCTTGCAAAGAGAGTTGGTCAAATGTATTTTTTTTACCAACTTCAATCATCAAAACATCAACCACACTCTTTCTTTCTGAAACTTCTGCCAACATCATTATACACTACACTCCATTCTCTATAACATGGTTACCACACTCATTCATCATCTAAAAAAAAAAAAAAATCTAGATACATATCTTATATATAAACTAACACTTGATACAAGGGTAACTTCACAAAGGCACTACACTCCGGCTCTCAACTCTCTCTGTACCTCACCATCTCTCTCTCTAAGCATCACCCGGAACCACCACCTTCCACCACCAAAACACCATTTGCCAACATACCGGTAGTCGAACACCACCACTTACACACAAAATCTCGCAATATCAGGCCTTTAGAGGCTTCAAGGAGTGGAACTAGCTCAAGATCTTTACTCATATGTAAACACATCCCAATAAATTAGGACGTGTGAAGGCAGCGGACCTCGGGTCTAAACTGAAATTTCGAGCAAACCAAATACTAAACTCATAAGGTTCTGTATTTAGTGGTAGATAAGGCGGAAAAACGAGTTTGTAGCTTGTAGTGGCGGAGATCGAAAGGTATATTCGGTTTTTATATAAGTATGAGTTTTTGGACAGATTGTGAATGGTTTAGAGCTAGGTCACGAAATTTCACAGGGATGATCTACACATGAAAATAAAAGTTCTGTGAAAATTTGGTAATTTTTGGATAAAGGATGAATATTTGGTGAATTTAATGCTCGGTTTTGGCCAAAAATGGTGAAAAATAGTTAAATATCATGAAAAATTCTGGAAAATTTCAGATAAGTTTTTCATATAATGTATAAGTCACACACAAAATTTGAGGTCCGTTGGAGAAGTCTAAGTAGGCTTTTCGGTTAAACGAGTTCTAAGGATTTCTAGTTCGGTTTTAGTAAAAAGGGCATGTAAAAGAAGATTTTGGTTCTGGAAAAATTACAGGGGACTATGTGGATGGCAGGGGACATCCAGGAAAAATTTGGGATTTTTCTAAGATCGTTTGGTATTTACGACATATTTAGTGTTTAAATGGTGTTTAAAAATAGATAAGTAAATTTTAAATATAAGAATTAATTCTGGAAATATTTTTATAAAATTCCCCACTGTTAAAAAGTGATTTGTGCAAAATTTCAAGATCCGAGAGTAAACGGATAATTATTTGTGCTAATTATCAAACTTTTAAAGTAAAACGCATAAACCGGTGAAGTTCGCTTAAGCGAGCTGACTGGTGTACAAAAACCCTAAAAATGAACTATTTTCATATAAATGAGCTAAACAAGTAAAAATAAATCATCCGAAAATAATTCGGATGATTTGAGTAATTTTAATCTATTTTAATAGTTTCCGGTACGCTAAAGACGGAAACGGGTCCCGCGGCCAATCGGGACGTCTAAACCGAGCTATAATTTCACATCTTTAATTAAATTATCAGTCAACCACTATTTTCGGGTCGTGTGTGACCAAACTCATTTTTGAAACATAAAAACGGATAACAGTGCTAGGCACGCAAAACGAGAAAAACGACTAATAGTAGTTGTGACCTTGGAACTCTAAACGACATCACAATCTGAGTCCGGAGAAGTGTTTCTGGGTTAACCTTGCCCCCAGAACGGGTACAGTGCTGGGTTGACAGTGTCCTCAGGTGTACCGATTGATAAGATTAAAGATTATAAAAACAATAATTGTATAATAATGATCGTAGGGATCATATTACAGATTGGACGAGTTAACTGATATTGATTGTTGTTACCTACTTGCATGTGCTAAGGTGAGTTTTCACGAGCCCCTTTTAATGAACTGTTTTAAATATTTTCCCGGGGCGGAAAGCATGATTGTGTAAATTATCTAAGTACATACCGATCGTATGGAAACACTTGTATATTTTTATATATATATATGGTATGATGCATAGAATAGATAATTTGTTTATCGGGTGGAATTGTTCTGGGGTAACTTAGTTCCCAGAGGGTTATTGGATATATTTCTGGGTTAACAGTGTTCCCAGAGGGTATTGGATATGTTTCTGGGTTAACAGTGTCCCCAGAGGTTACTGGATAGTTCCCAGAGGGTTATTGGATATATTCGTAGTTGACCCGTTTTCTTTACATGCTTTCTAGGTACACTCAAATTGGAATGAGTGATATGTGTTCGATGCTGTGTGCTATTTTGTGGAAGTCTCGAGATCTATATTTTGCATTAAATATGTTAATGTACTATCGGTAACACTTATGTGATAACGCTTAGATGGTTATGAAACTCAGAACAATGTAATACGTTTAAATTAATGTAGTGGTGTTTTCTTATAAACAATGCTGTTGATATCAGATGTGTCTGTTGCATCCCGTGTACGTTTCCGCTGCGGTTACGGGGTGTTACAGTACTTGAGTTGAAAAGTAAGCTAGACAAATTTAGAAATTCATCATTTTTATTGAATGAAATAATTGAAGTATTTGGTAAACAAAAGGGTTCTAAAAATGGTTTAGGCTTTGTTGAAGTTCCTCCACCATTTCATGATGACTATTCACAAAATACGTTATCTGGAAAAGAAGAAGTTGTTTCTGACAAATCTTCAAATGTTTCTTCATCTTAGAGCAATGAATCAGTCATTCAAAAGGAGAAACCTAAACAAAGAACAAAAGAAAAAGTTACTGCTCAGGCATCAACTCAAGGACCTCAGATTCATACTAATAAAGTTTTTGTTGAGGAGTTCATTATTGAAGACATAGTTGAACATGAAATTATACATAAAGAACAGAATATTCCACGTTCGAATCACATTCTTTGTGAGCCTCAAGAGTTTGAGGAAGCTGTGTAGGGTTCAACTGTATCTAAAATGAACAAAATACAATCGTCGAAAGCCAAACCCAAGAGATCAGAAAAATAAAAAATTTATGATGAGACTTGATGCATTTCATCAATCCTACCCCGGCTAATGTAAACACAAGTCGTGTGTTTAAGTTAAAGGGCATTAGCAAAGTTTTCACCAAGAAAGACATTCCGCTTAATCTGATCAAACTTGAGTGTTGAAAGCGTATTTCAATATGAAACATCAAAATTGAATGATCCTGAACAAGCCTTTGCAAGATCCAAGTCATTTAACAAGCCTATCATTAAACCAAGTTTGAAACAATCATTCAATACTATTAAGCCTGTAATGTTTGTGAGTTCTACTGGAACCGACACGTTACAAAGTTTTTCAAACTGTTCAAATTGGAATTTTACAAAAAAAAGGATATAACGTTAATGATGAAGATATTGTTAAAATTCCAGTGTTTCTCGTCAACCTCTATTGCATAAGTTTCTGTCAAACCACAAAGTGTGTTCGTAGATATGAGAATTGTTCTTATTGGCGAATGAAGGCATGTT
>NW_027503914.1:0-29205 GCF_021521415.1 Bidens hawaiensis
CTTTTAGCAAGTTTTTAAATTTTGTAGAGTGTGTTTCTTAAAAAGAATTTTTAGAGATAGTATACATTTTTTTAGAAAGAACATTAAATACAATTTTTAAAAAATGTATTGTTTTTAATAAATAAAAATAAGTAAATAAATAAGACTTTATTAACAAGTTTGTTTTTTTTTTCACAAGTGTCATTAGTCTATGGGTCCAAAACTAGAAAAAAATAACAAATGGTTTTGACTTTTTGTTGGCAGAAGGCATACAACTAGAGAAAAATATACAAAAAAATAAATAATTATCGATTTTATATAGATGTTATATCATTATATTCTAAATACAATTAATAATAAGTGATAATGATAACTAGAGAAACGTTACTAAAATGATTTTTAAGTTTTGTTGAGAGAGCATTTGAAGTTTTTTAAAGATTAAAAATTATAGTTTAAAATAACATTTTTTAAGAAAATTTGAATATGTTTTCTACAAAGAAATCATTTTGAAAATTTTCAAATGATAAAATACTAGCAATATTGCTTGCGTGTTGCAACAGAGTTATTTTGTGTTTGGTTACTAACATCATTTTTGTTTGGTGTTACTTAGGTATTGCATTCAAATCAAGGACCACGATATATATACAATAATATTATATGTTACATACAATAATTCTGTTTGAATATATAATTATGACAATTCAAGAGATTAATATTAAATTCCTCTAATTGATGGGTTCATATCTTATAGTTTGAAAAAGAATATATCGAACGTCAAAGTCTAAGATAACACACAATCTTAAACAATAACATATCCATGTTATGATTAATTAATATATGTAGAATTAATATATAATTTCCACACATAATTAATTAATCAAATTATTATTACTATCGAAGAATGTGCGATTGTTAATGCATATACGCCTAACTTTTTTTAATTATTTGTAAATCGCGACGGTATTTGAATTTACTAGTGATTCCGATTCCATTTTGTTGAAAATTTTGGACTAAAAATAATAATTATTATTATTATGTCTTACTGATCATAAACAAATTATTAACAAGTCCAAAGAGTAGAATAAATGTGATATCGATACTCTAAAATGTGTGATTGAGAACTTAAAATTTTGGTGAAATAGAAAAATTGATTGTCTCACTCAGATAGCTCCTTATAAGAAGGAAGGGCCACAAATTTTACACGCATTTTCAAGTGGATGAGATTCTTGTGTGACTAGACACACTTAGTGACATTAGCAATGATGCACCCGACGCGTACGGACATGGACGATGGAGGCAATTTGGAGCTTTGATGACGCATTTTTGCATCGCCATTGTGAGCCGCCTTAGTATTTTTTATGTTGGACCAGGTTTTGGGACATGTACCGATCTGAATGGTGAGTCATCACGACATCTGTCATCGCCAAAGGAGTGTTGTGACATGTGTCGATTTGAGTCAGCAGCTATGTGGCAACTTCTGGTGATCTGCACTCCATGAGCTTCCAAGTGTCGACATGACTGATGAGTCATGGCAAACTATCGTAATCTAAATGCATGCCCTATGTGTTCGACATGTGTCATCATTTGGTGAATGACTCATCACTTGTTCCCTGCTATATATAGTAGGTTATGTAGAAGGCTTAAGACACAAGACACAACCAGATACCATAACAACCATAGTTCAATTCAGTTTGTTTCCAACTTTCCTGATCCGGTCTCTCCTTACAAATATGGTTCGGGTGCTAGGATAATCCTGAAAGTACATACTGCTTCGGCTGTTGTACGCTGGTAAAAAGACAGGCTCGCAGAAGTAGCCTGAAATCTGTTTTAAGGGACATATAATATTTAACAGAAATCCTCAACCACAACCAGCAACCACATTTTGTTTAGTCTTGCATATGCTTGATACTCGGCGGATAAGTTCCCCGCTGAGTATATGATTAAGGTTACGAATACTCACCAAACTGGTCCCATTTTCATTCATACCTTTATGTGAACAACCCTAGAAGCCCCTTAGAAAACCGTGTCCCACAAACTGTCTATCGTGCAATCTAGGGATGAGCATTTTCGGTACCGGTACCTATTGGTACCGTCGGTACCAAATCGATACGGTTCCGGTATTTCTCGAAATTTGCACGAAATACCAATACTGTACCGGTACCGAACTGAACATTTCAGTTCCGATACCGATATCAAATATTTCCGATTTTCGTGATCGGTACCGGTACCATCCCAAGCTCATCTCTAGAGCAATCCCTCTTAAATGCAAACTGTCGATCGCCTTTCTTATTTTATTTGTTTTATTGTCTATTTTGTAGCCCAAGATCAATAGCCCACAATTAATTAGCAGCTCGGTGGCTAAGGGTAATCCATCAACAAAAGCCTAAGCCCATATACTTGTTTCATTTAATTTCGAGCAATGTTTTCTTGTTTCTTCTCGTGGACTAGCATAGTAGCAGCAAAGTAAATTAAACCAATGATCAAAATCAAGTTTGTTTAATTAATTATTTATATCTTTGATTACCCATTAACTCATGAAAATATCAATCTATATCTTTGATCTACTTTTTTAAAAGATATGAAAGAATTAGAGATTGAATTATCAAAGTATTGTTAAATATATACAAAGGTTTATATATATAAGTTATAAATGTTCTCGATTATTTAAAAATGATATAGAAAAAAAAACTTTCATTTAATAAATTAGTCATTGAATCATTCAATGGGTCGTGTGAAATTTCCCAACTTATTTCTTACCACTAGCGTCGTTTAAGGTATGGCGGAACATGACAATGGTGCCCATTTTTAATTGTGGTGTAATGCTTTTAGCATGGCCGTCTGTGAGAATTCAAATGCCCAAGACGAGTACTAAAAAATAGACACCGTATTATATTTCTTAAAGATTAGCGATAATTGTAATACGAATTAACAAAACAAAATTAGTGACTTATTGTATCAATAACATTTTTGGGTCTTTTGGTTTATGGAGTATCAAACTCTCATTATATAAGGTTATTTTTTTTAAACAAATATAAATTTTTTAATAAAAAAATTGATGCCCTTATCAACACCATGCCTAAGACGCCGGCCGAGCCATATGTGAAGTCAAAGGTGGCCCTCTTACTCGTTCAAATATATATATATATATATGTGTGTGTGTGTGTCCAACATGGTAACATTTATATATATTTTCAAACCTAATGTTATTTTCATCTCATAAATGATTACATAAAAAATCTATTTATTATCGACGCGTAGAGAATTTAACTTCTAACATAGTGGAAAATGGGTTGGTCCTAAAAGGCTAAAAGAACAAAGCCGTGTAGAAAAGCTGATTCCATGTATCGGGCAACCCGGGTAGACACCAATGGGTGCAGTCAGGGTTGCCGTTGGGATCGGCCTTTTGACCCGTGCTCATGTCCCCACTATGGTCGTGATATCAAGCAAGTAAACCGGAGTTTGCATTTCTGTTAGCACCGTGTCCACCACCTTCGTCTCGTTCGTGTACACCTCTGGGAATACTGATGCGATCACGGGTGCTGTCCGCATTCCATTCTGATGGGCTGCAAATGTATGAAACTACATTAGGTAAATTTAGGAATTAAGTATAAAATAATATACTTTTTTGGAAAAATAGTCTAGGTAAATTTCTATTTATGTATACATTACGATGAAACTAAATTTTAATCCCCAGGTAACTAAAAGTATAGTACGTTTATCCATACTATCCAAACATATCACATGACAGAGTTATCAAAACACAAGCCAAGCATCCCATGATATCATGTGGCATGACAGATTAAACTAAACCGAGTAACGAGGGTGCATACATGTTAGAATCAACCCATCGGCCCCACGTCCTCACAGCAGTTTCCATTGCAACCATACGATCCATATCCTGGTATAGCAACCCACCAGACTCCATCACGTCTCACCTGCACCGTATATAAACCCACTCTTTAATCAAATGCATGCACTCAGGAAGATATAAAATGGCAATACTAACCCTTGGCTATCCCCCTTATGACTCCACCAGTGACCAGTGTTGAACGACAAAACATCGGCGCCCGTCCACGCTTGTGCGTTTTCCGATATGTCTTCCAGTTTAAGGACCCTCTGCCCGCCCACAGAATCAATATCCGCCAAATATGGCGCCTTGTAGTATGACAACGTTACATCGTAATCCTGACCGTTAAAATATGTTAGACGTAGGAAAGGAAATTGAGTGAAGAAAAAATTATGTGTTCCTCATTTCATTTAAAGGAAGAAAAGAAAGAAAGTAAAAGGGTTAAACGAATAAATTGGGAGAAAATTATTTTCTTTTCATTTGGAAAGAACCGGAAGAAAATGAAATGAAAAAAAAAAAGAATAGAAATAATTCATTTCATTTCCTTCTTCATTAAATGAACACTAAGGACTGATAATGACTTACCAAAAACTTGAATGTGGAAAGGGCACATCCTCTCGTGACCTGGGTGGCGACACTTGGCACGGATGATGACGTCAGATAAATCAACGACTCCCATTGGTTCCTCCCTATTGAGTCCCCCACAAATAATATTGTTTTCTCTTTCATATTTTCCAAAAACACAAGCCCGTTGAACCTGGTCAAATTAGCTCACAAGTGTTCAACAATTAACGCACAAAGTACAACAATCTTAAACCAAATGTTAGCATTCAAGAAGCGAAGTGATTTGAATTAATACTATAGTGACTGACCCGGGGAGCTCACAATTAGTGGGTTGCCAGTGGTACTTGAGGTAATCGGAGTCAGGTCGGTCGTACATTTGACAATTGAAATCCGGATCGATGACAGGGCAAGAAGAGGATCGGTAGACCGGGTAGGAATCATCGTGGACCCATGAGCCCATGAATAGAGAGCATTGGCAGTTGTTGCTTTGAATAATTGGTAACAGGTAGGATGAGGACAATAAGGCGAAATCGAAAAATAGTATAATCCAAATCGAGATTGATAGAAAGGCCATGGAAGAAGAGAAGAAATCAGGACAATTGGGGGTTGTTTTCTTTGCTTGGGAAGAGTGGTGAATAATTTTAACTATATTAAACCAAAAATAGCTCCGTGGTAACATTTAATCACATAATTACTTAATTAAATGTTACTTAAGTAACTTATGACTAAACTCATTATAGTAATTAAACGTTACTTGAGAGCTGTTTTGGTTTAACATAGTTAAATTATTCATGATTAAACAGAAAAACGAATCAACAATAATAATTATAATATTAGTAAAAAAAGGATATTTATAGAAAATACAAGTACAACTTAAATCTTGAATTCAAATTATTTTATAAATTTGACCAAACTCATTGTAATGCGTTTTGGCTGTATTTGTGACATGGATGATGAGTCAGTGAAGAGAGATAAGAGTGAGATGGTAGGAAAATTTTTGATGTTGTGAAGGTGAAAGAAAGAGAAAATAAAGAAAGAAAATGAGTGGAAGGAAATGCATTTTCATACATTTATATGAAAATTTTTGATGTTGGAGGTGATCTTATGATCATAATGAGAAGGTGTGGGTTTTGAGATTCTTTGTACACTTTCCATTTATTGTCCAATAAAAGTGAAACAACATGACCTAACATAAAATTATCGTTGACCATTCAGAATGCAAAGATATGAAAATGTTAAACCGATTCAACTTAGACGATCGGATCGAAGGTTGTGGCTGAGACATGGAGTAAAATATGAGTAAAGGAAAAGTTATTAGCCTTATGTGGCGTTAAATGTGCATGACCATTTCTATAGTAAATTCATGTATGGCTTGCAATGGTAATGACTAAAGAGGCATTAAGGACCTTAATCATTGTACACGTTTTTGGCTAAAAAACATGGTGACGATGTGATGGAAAATGCTCTTTAAGAACGTTAATTATTACTCATAACCTTAACAATCTATCCATCTTAAACAGTTGATCTAACTTTGTATCTCGTAAGACCATTCGTATTGGGGCATTATAGCGGCAGATAAAACCCTACACCATCCCTGTCCATCATAACGGCGTGAAGGCATTTGGGATTTCTACGATAACGTAATATATTGCTTTAAGTGGGATTTCTACGATAACATAATATATTGCTTTTAAAATTTTTTTGGCTAAAAAGGATGATAATTATGTGACGAGAAATGTCCCTTATGACATTAAACATTGCACATAGCCTAACAAAAACCAACTTCAAAAACGTCTAAACACACACATACTCTCTCTCTCTCTCTTTCTCTCTCTCTCCACTCACAAACCGGTGTCATATGTTTTGGAACAAAACCAATCACGATGCTCCCTTTTCTCCACATTATGCCTTCTTTCTTTCACATTATGTTATCTGTCCTTAAAATGCTTCAAAACCAACTACCGTTGATGCTCTTGCGTCTTCGAAGTGATGTAAATTTATTATTGCAAATTTTTTTTAGAGAGTGCATTATAGAAATTATACCTTTGAACTAATACTTTTTAAGCCTGTGAAATAGGCACATCTAATGAAGTCTAGATTGAAATGGGTTTCGGTCAAACTAGGTTCTGGCGAAAAGTTCAAGTAAACGGACCATTTTTTAAACATATATATGTGGCTTGCGTGAAAACAACCGAAGAGTCCTCTTAGAAAAAAAAATAGTATCAACATCGAGTCACTCAGAACATGTATTTTTATGGTATATAGAGTGGAGGCTGTTGTCGGCAATTGAGAACATGACGAAAGTAGCGAGTCAACGCTCAGTGACAATGGAGTTGACAGCTGCTATGATGAAAGAGGCGGATGTGGTGGTGGCATAGGTGGCGACGACGACGACGATGATGGTGGTGGTGGTAGTACCGACAACTGTGAAGGTGGCTGTGGCAACGACAACAGCCGCGCAAGTGAAACAAAGTTGATGGCGACTATGGCAATGGCGATAATTATGACGATACCTATAACAAATAAGTGTCACCGATGTTGCATGTCCGTTTAAACACATTATGTAAGTTTATATCTTAAAATGTTTATTTTTGATAAGTTGATCAGATACCACTAACATCTATATCTATAATATATATAAATAAAACCCTAAAATACTACATGTCACGATGTGGTCGCTCCCCTCTTTTATGGAAGCCACAAGATTGCTTGATTTTTAAATGGAGGCCTCTTATTGATTTAACCCAAATTCATGAGTATTGATCTTACCAAAACCAGATAGCTCTTAAACGGGTTATAACTTCTCATTAAATTAAAATTAATCTTACCAATTATTTGATATGAAAATCCTATAAAATAGGGATATACTAAAATTTAATATCCAATTTAAAAAGAAAAGGATATTATTTATAATTAATAAACAATTTTATAGTAAAAAACATAAGCGGGTCATAGGTCACAAAATCCAGATAGCTTTTAAACGAGTTATAGCATATAATTTATTTATGAAACCCTTTAATCATCAAACCCTAAGTATATTATTAACTTTTGATGTGGTCTAAAATATACATATTATTACATAAATATTTCTTACATTTTTAAGTACTTTTTAGCCAAGTTTTTATTGAATATTATTCTTAGTTGGTTGTTATGTGGATTTTTAAGGTCTGAAAAGATAATCAACTAAAATGATTAAACTTATCGTTAAAATCAAAATAAGATAAATGAAGATATATTTTATGATTGGTGATGTTTTTGTTCCTAATATAAACATATATACATGGTGTTAGTTGCTTTAGGAATGAGAATGTGTTACTGTGATTTAGCTTGGTTCCCACCTGAAAAGTATATTATATGTATTTTAGTTGAATGTTGGTTAGTTGCAATGTAGGAGTAAACTATGAAGACTTCACGTAAATTTCAATGGGCCTAGGATGAGTGCCATATTAAATCTAAAATGGGCTAGGTAGGCTGGGCCGTAAGAAGGATCTAAAGAAAAGAATTAACGAGGTAAATGGAGGAAAGGCGGTGGGCAATATAGATTATTAAAAGGAGCTCATTGTTGTTATTTCGGGGGAGCCGGCTACACGAAAAGAATAGAAGGCAGAGAACCAAGAAAATACAAATAAGAAAATTAAAAAGCGTTTGGGTTCAACACATACTCATCCAAACATCATTATTATTTAGTTTGAAATTATTGTTTTTGTTATGAATTCATTATTTGAACCTATTTATTTTCTTTTGTCTTTGAGTATGGTTGTTGGTTAAACCCTTAGACCGCCTAAGCTTTATGGTGAATTTTTGTTGACGTTTGATCTTGGTTTGGATTTTGTTTTGTTATGGTTTATGATTAAGTAAGAGGTTTATTGTATTCTTTCGATGCATATGTGTGCTTAGGATTGTTTGGTGAGTTTTAGTGTTTCACAGTTTCCTTGGTGATGATATGTTATATGATAGGATTCTGTTAGGTCATCTACTGTGTGTTTTTGACTAGTTTATGGTTGATTTGCAATAAAGTCATAGGAATAATATTAATAAATCAAATAGACCTAAGTGTGCTGCTAATCTAAATAGCTGAGAGGTGATAGATTATATGATAAGTCTTGGTTGTTTAAGATTGCTAGATTTAGTTCTTCGTAAGGAGTCCGTCTAGGTTTGACTTTTCAGCCTTGTTTATCTACTCGAGTGAATACTTTAACTACCTTTGATTTCCGCGCTGTAAGGTAGGATTTCATTTGGAGGTACTTGTCATAAAATAAATTAGCGACCGTAAGCGAGTCTAGTTAAACTGGTGTTTTTAAGAACTTAATAGAAATCAATAGGTGTCTTCTTGAGAAGGGTCAGGGTCCTGTTTGGGTTTTCTTTAAGTGAATAATTTAAGATCCCAGTTCCATAACTTAGCATTTTCCAATATTTGATAATTGATACATTAGGGATTCTAGCCTAGGTGGTTGCTTATCATTATTTGAATTAAGTCCAAGTTCTAAGTTTAGTCGTCTTTAGTTTTATTAATTAGTTTATTAGTAAAACCCCCTCAAAATAATAATAAATAAATAGTCGTGTTCATAGTTAAGTCTAATTTAGCTAGTTAACGTAATTAAAAGAGTCTCGTGGGTTCGATATCCGGACTTACTTAGCTGTACTAGAGTCGACCGGTTCACTTGCCGGTTAGTAGTTTTAGTTAAGTTAAGAGTCTAGAATTATTACTTAGTGTCTAGATTAGCGTTTATTTAGTTAATAAATTAATAAGTACTTTTAGCACATCAACTTTCTTACAATAAAGAAAATTAAAATCCAAAATATAAATATTAAAAAACAACAAATGTAAAACAAACATTCTCTCAAGCCATTAGATTGTTTTATTTGTAAATGAAGGCTTCTCACGCATTTGACCCAAAATCATGGGTAAAGGTCTCACCAAACTCAGATAGCTCTTAAACATGTTATAACATCTTATTATATTAAAAATTAATTTAATCAAATATTTGATATGAAAATCTTATAAAATAAGGATACACTAAAAATTAATATCCTATTTTATTTAAAAAAAGATATTATTTATAATTAAGAAACAATTTTATAATAAAGAAAATAAAAGGGTAATGGGTATCACCAAATCCAGATAGCTTTTAAACCGGATTATAACATATCATTTATTTGTGAAACCATTTTTATCAAACCTCAAGTATATTAATTAATTATTAACTTTCTCACAATAAATAAAATTAACGAATAATGTAAAACAACCTCCGTAATTCAGGGAATAAAATCTAGTTGATGTATAATTCAATGTAACTTTGTGATTAAAGCAACTCAATCATTAATGAATACATCTCTAGATACGTTAATCTAACAGAAAGAATAACTTGTTATACAAACACCAATGTGATCTATTATCGATTTATCTCGATAATGACTAGAGATAAAAAGTAATATGAAAACAAGCCTAGATATTTGAAAACTTTAGCAAAGGATCTTTTGGTTAGTATTCCATCAGTACATAAATAAAAAATATTATTAGTATAACTATAAATAAACAAATGTAGTCGAAACAAATCACCGTCAAATTAAAATTATATTATTTCATTTCACCTTACATTTAATAATCCTATCCTGCTATATATAAAATTATAGTATTCTTCCCATTGCTCAAAATATTATATAAAACCGGTCCGATCCGACACACGTGAAGGGTGAAACCAAATACCAAAATATCCCTCTTTTTCTTTTTCTTTTTCTTTTTCTCTTCTTTCTTTTTCCCCCAATGGCCTTTGTATCTACCAAATGTCTTTTAATCTCGATTTCGACAATATTGTTGGTGGGTTTCGCCTCATCGTACTTGTTAGTTCACCATCTCCACAACAATGACCATAACCATCCTCACTCACGCCCGATCTTACAGGGCAACAACTCCCAGTGTTCACTCTTCATGGGCTCATGGGTCCACGACGATTCTTACCCGGCCTACCAGTCCGCTTCCTGCCCGGTTATCGATCCGGACTTCAATTGCCAAATGTACGGCCGACCCGACTCGGATTACCTCAAGTACCGCTGGCAGCCCACTAATTGTGAGCTACCCAGGTCAGTCATTTTTTAAATGGGTTTAAGTAATTTAATTGTGGTAGTACCTTGTGCATTGATAGTTGTACTTTGTGGGTTAATAATTGATTTGACTAGGTTTAATGGGCTGGTATTCTTGGAAAGGATGAAGGGGAAAACGGTATTATTTGTGGGGGACTCGTTAGGACGGAACCAATGGGAGTCGTTGATTTGTCTGACGTGGTCATCCGTGCCACGTGTCGCCACGCAAGTGATGAGAGGATACCCGCTTTCTACATTCAAGTTTTTGGTGAGTGAGTTTCAGCCCTTGGATCTTCAATTATTGTACTGTGGGTTGTGGAGTTCACGCGTTTAATGTATGGTATTTGAACGGACAGGATTACGATGTTACATTGTCGTATTACAAGGCGCAGTATTTGGTGGATATTGATTCAGTGGGCGGGCGGCGGGTTCTTAAACTGGAGGACATATCCGAAAACGCACGGGCGTGGACGGGCGCCGATGTTCTGTCGTTTAATACTGGTCACTGGTGGAGTCATACCGGGGTTACACAAGGGTTAGTTTAGTATTGTCATTTTACATGTTCCTAATAGCCGGGGCGGACGTACCCTTGTGGTTTTGTGAATATATAAGTAACAATAACGCATTTGATTAAAGGGTGGGTTTATATATGGTGCGGTGCAGGTGGGACGTGATTAAATCCGGTGGATCGATTTACCAGGACATGGATCGTATGGTTGCTATGGAAACTGCGGTAAGGACGTGGGGCCAGTGGGTTGATTCCAATATCGACACCAGCAGAACCAGAGTTTTTTTTCAGTCCTTCTCACCTACTCACTACATGTATGCACCCTCGTTTCTTGGTTTAGTTTAATCTGTCATGCCACATGATATCATGGGATGGGATGATTGGTTTGTGTTTTGATAACTCTGCCATGTGATGTCTGTAATCTGTATGGATATAACATGTCATGTTTGGATGACTATTAAGTTTAGATACGCAGATTATTACTCTTTTAGTTATTTAGGTATTAAGATTTAGTATCATTGTAAATTTGTAGTGTAATTATATCTATAGAAATTTATCTAATTTGTTGGCATGTCATTAATTTCCAAAAAAGAATATTATCTGATGATCTGATCATTAATTCTTAATCTATAATAATATTTATTATTTATTATTATTAGTCTTATGTATTTATTACAACTTCAAACACATAAGTGCACCATTTTCTACTTTTGTTTTAATAAAATGTAGTTCTATCCATTTGCAGCCCATCAGAGTGGAGTGCATTGGCAAACACCAAGAGCTGCTATGGCGAGACGGCACCTGTGAGCGCATCAGTATTCTCGGGGGTGTACCCAAACGAGATGAAAGTGGTCGACGCTGTGCTAAAAGAAATGCAAACTCCGGTTTATTTACTTGACATTACCATGCTATCAGCAATGAGAAAAGATGCTCACCCGTCAATATACAGTGGGGACACGAGCACCGGCCAAAAGGCCAACCCCAACGGCACCCCTGACTGCACCCATTGGTGTCTGCCCGGGTTGCCCGATACATGGAATCAGCTCTTCTACACGGCTTTGTTCTTTTAGGGCCAACCCATTTTTTGGTATTGTGACCGTTTTGCAGTCTTTGTTAGGTACCAATTTAGAATTGAAAACAAATTCAAAATCTTATTTATTGTTGTTATTTAAGATAACCAAATGTACCACTAAGTCATTAACTACCAAGTCCTTTTTATACACTATAACTTGAGTATTATTTTTTGGAACCATTATTTTCTAGCTTTGAATTATGAGTTCAGGTATTGTTGTATCCATTATCTTGAGCCTATCTTCCACATTCTTTGTGGCACTTCTCATAAGCCGAATCATGAACTCCAAGAGCAGCTCTGCCCGATGGATCAAGATGGTTAGACCATGCAGCTTCCCATTCAATTGCTTTAGCAGTGCTGCAGGCCACACTTGCACCACCCGGCACGGTTAAGATGGCTGGATTCTGAAATTTAAATGAAACAATAGTAAGAACAATGATCCGAGGTACTTGAAACAAGCCACAATGAAGTAACCAAGACCTGAGGGAAAAACCGTTCAAAGATCATCCGGTAGTGGTATGCTTCTTTTGTCTGTGGTGTGTTGTGAGGAAAGATATGTGCAGCATTACGCATCATCTTATCGGTCACATGAATAACAGTTAACTATATCAAGCACTAGAGAATTGTTTGCAGTAGAAACATAATAAAATCCTTACATGAAGTTCAGCATGGTCTTTTAGTCCATCGATCCAGCTATACCCAACTCCGTCACTAAACTGCTCTTTCTGCCTATACAAAATATGCTGCACGACAACGCGTTTAAAATTCCAAAAGTAGGACATCAATGATGAAAAGTCGATACCTTTGGTAAAAATGGGTGATCTTCATCGTCAAAAGCCTTACGTAGAATCCACTTTTCTATTCGGTTTTTCTCCATATCAATCTGTGGAAACTGTCACTTAGTATCTGGTCAACGCTTGTTTTCATATTAGAGTCGATATCTTACCATTTTCATTTTGGGGTCTATACTCATTACCACATTGATGAACTCTTTATCTAGAAATGGGACTCGTGCTTCCAACCCCCAAGCCGATGTTGACTTATTAGCTCTCAAGCAATCATATAGATGAATAGCTTTGATCTGAGACACTCAAAAAGGAAATACATTCTCTTAAGTAAATCTTCTAATATGATTTACTGTCAATAAATAAGAATATAAACCGAATACCTTGCGACAAGTTTCCCGGTGAAACTCTTCCTTGTTGGGTGCCTTATGGAAGTACAAGTACCCGCCAAATATCTCATCCGCGCCCTCACCTGAGAGCACCATTTTAACTCCAAGGGACTTGATCTTGCGCGCCATTAGAAACATCGGGGTGCTAGCCCTAACCGTTGTCACGGTCGTATGTTTCAATGTGGTAAATTACATCTTCAATTGCATCAATACCATCCTGCCACATTGTATTTAAACCATTCTCAACAATAGTCACTAAAATATCATGCTATACAGGGTATTATATGCCTGAAACAGTACTTGAACAGTGAAGTGAAATTCATGATGAACCGTGCCCAAACAATCGGCTACTTCTTTTGCAGCCTTTAGGTCCGGCGAACCCTGTCCAACAAGCACGTTAGGAAAAGGGTTTGAAGTCCGAACCCAAGCCCATCTAACCTGGAGCTTAATATTACCTCAAGACCAACTGAGAAAGAATGAAGTTGAGCTCCCCAATACTTGGCGGCTCTTGTACTGGACACATGACGGGCGGCAATCGATGCCACCAATGACGAGTCTAAACTTCCGGATAGAAGAACTCCATAAGGGACATCTGTCATGAGCCTTTTAATCACGGCCTAGAGTTTACGCCATTATTATTACTACACTATAGTTCAAGGTGTATTTGTTGTTAACAACTATAGCTAGTAACAAAATCTACAATATAACACTCACGTTTTCTAAAGCGTGTCTTAGAACGATAGGATGATAAGAAGTAGATGGAACCACCTCGGTGAACCATGGAGGGTTGTACCACCTTGTAAAACCGCCTGTTTTGCCTGAGTACAGATGTCCTGGTGGAAACACCTCGAAATGCTCACATTCATCATTTAAACCTTTTAGCTCAGATGATATCCAAACCGAACCTACACAAAGCACCCAATAATTAGTGTTACTCGAACTGGCCGGTTTCAAAAACGTGGAAAGGAGTTACCATCAAGTGCCCAGCCGATGTAGAGAGGTGTGATCCCAATAGCATCGCGGGCAGAAATGAAGCTGTTATCATGGGTGTCGAATAAAACAAATGAAAACATCCCGTCCAACATGTCCACAAAGGTTTCTCTATGCTCCTCGTACTGCAACGATGTAATCTATTAGTAGTAATCGTAAAGCTAGCTTTCAATCTACCTAGCTATATGATTTAAGAACTCACAAGATGTGCAATAACTTCACAGTCGCTTTCAGTTTTGAATTTATGACGAGGCAATCGACTGCGAAGATCCTCATGATTGTATATCTCACCATTAACCTGGAATATCATGCATGTTACGAAAATTGTCTAGTTTTTATATAATAACCAGTAGCTACAAGAATTAAAAAAAATTTGATCGATATGAGTTGGGCCCTTAAATAAGTAAAACTGGTCAGCACGTTTTAACGGTCATACATACAAGCCTTACGATAGGATGAAACTGGTCTTCCGGCTCTACAAGAGCCAAAGCATACGGTCCGCATATATGATGTGTTAATTGACACATAAGAAAGACGTACAATTAATTGTATACAACATATCTAAAATTTTAAAATATTAATTTGTAAATTAATCTGAACATAATTATAAGTGGATGGTTAAATGAGTTACCGCTACTATTATAGAGGGGTTGATCACCAGAGGCCGGGTCAACAATGGCTAGCCGTTGATGAGCTATATAGCAACCATGACGCTTATACAGACCGCTCCAATCTGGACCACGATGCTTTAGCCTACACCGGCACAACCCATTATATACTAACCTCTTTTAAAGAAGGAAACCAAGATACAACGAGTCATATATATAAAAGACTTTAATTTGCCTGCGAGATAGCTCAAGGACTCGAGCCCTTTTAGTCTGAGAATCACCCAACACTGCTAGTATCCCCTACTCACTGTACCACCTCCTAAGCACAAAGTACAGCAGTTTCAAGAGATCAGGAGAATATATATATATATGTATAGAGATCGAAGATATATGAATTATTGGTTATCACCGTTTCGGTCGCCACCGATATATATATATATATATATATATATAACGCCAGGCCACCTTTAATTTTTATGTGCTTTAAAAAACAAAATATAATAGTTCTAGAGTGTGTGTCATCTGATGATGTGTAAATCTTTATCGGATGATTATTACATATTCATTCAGTGGTCGGTTCGGTTCTGCAATGTTTTTAAATACTTTTTATAATCAATCAGTCTGGTAATAAATTGTTCGGCCAATTTCCTACCAAGAGCATTCCCAACTCATCTCCTAAAATAATACTAGTATGTTGCTACGGGTTCGTGAAATTTACCCTCTCGTATTGGTTTGTATTGTTTGTTATGATGTGTAATAGGTTACTAGTAAAAGCGCATTGCGGCATGTGCGTATGGTTTGTTGAATGTTGTTTTTTATGTGGGTGTGCTTACTAAAATAATGACGTATGCATATATATTAAATATAACTATGAAGATGATTCCTATGAGACAAAAAGAAGAGCTAAGGGAAAGGCACCAGATAAAAATAAACAAGAAAGTGAATTGCAATGGTGATCAATGTTCCAAGAATGTTTGAAGTGGATCAATCTACAATGGATGCAATGATGGAATTGCGGAGAAGATTGAGAGAAATAGAGGAGAATAGAAGATTGGGGAACTTGATTGCAAACTACTTTGCAAAAGAAGAAGTGAGAGAGCAACATATTACTCAAACAAGTCCGTTAGAAAAAGAATTGGAGAATGAAGATGAGGTTTCACAAGAAATATTGGAAACAATGATAACCATGACTTTACGTATTTAATATTTTCTTTAAGCTAACTCATTGTTATTTGAACATGACTTTAAGACTAATATGCTTTTGTTATTTTTCTGGCAATTACAATTCATATGAAATGAAACAAATCATGTTGTTATAGTTTTTCGGTTTTATATGTTACTTGATTATACAATTGTTAATTATAAAATATAAAATCAACTAAAAATTTATCATACACAGAATATTAATGCCAACAAATTTATCACAAATTCTAAAGATTCTAAGGATGATTATATCAACAACGTTCAGGTAATCCGGGTTTTGGGATAACCATGTTTTTTTGATAAAAATAAGCAGATGATCTCAAATGACATCATATAAATTGATTAAAAAGTATGATATTTTATGTGCATGAATATTTTTTTTATTAGTTTCATTATCATTTATCTAGAGTTGGTATGTACTTAAAGAACCTTATTTGTCACACAGAATAGTTAAGCAGACCTATATGTTACCATATCAAAAGTTACAAGCAGACATGAACTAAATAGTTTGATTTTTGATAAACAATGTATACCGACCAATACAATCACAAATGTAATGTACAAAGAAGGTTTTACTTATTTGTAACATATACGTGTTATATTAATTATGCAATTTCTGTAATTTTAATGTAATTATAATTGTATTAACAATATATGATCATTTTATTGATTGTATTTCATTTAATGATTAACGTTTAAAATTTTTATCAATTATTCGTGTAATACACGAGCCTCAAACAAGTTGGATAATATATAAGCTTCAAGTTAGATAATATATAAGCTTCGTCTTTTCTAGTTGCACAAGAATCCCAAAATAATTTCTAGTTGCACAAGAATCCTAAAATAAATGTTAGGCGCAACCATGGTTATTTGATTATTCGTTTTTGTTAATCTCTAATAACACTATTACATGCACCACAGTAGACCTGGTACAAACTAGGGCCGTTCACGAGCCGAGCAGAGTTGAACCGAGCGAAGGCTTATTCGTTGCTTGGCTCATTTACAACCGAACTGAACCGAATTGCTGAAATTCGAACCGAGCAAAAAACAAAACGGGTCAAAATCGAATCGTGCATTTTTCGATCGAATATCGAGCGATTTCGAGCAATTTTTATTTATTTTTCATTTAAAATTTTCAATAAGAAATAAGTTTGAAAGCTGTAAATAATATATTTTGTAAACAAATTAGTAGTTTTTAGACAAATGTATAATATGTTGTAAATTTTTATGAGAAAGAAGTTTGAAGTGAGATATAATCGAACTAATAAAACTATAAAATTAACGGAATAGGAAAAAAATTAAAAGGATTTAAAAAAGTGTATACTTATATTTTATGTGTGGTGCCAATATATTTATATATTTGTTAATATATAATTATATATAAAATAAATTAAAAATATTCGAGCCGAACCGAACCGAGCATACCTTTGCTCGTTGCTTGACCTGTTTACAAACCGAGCCGAGCCGAGTGGCTTATTTACAATCGAGCGAAAAAATGGACGAGCATTTTACGAGCAATTTCCGAGCGAGTGACGAGCGAGTTCGAGCGTCGAGCGATTTGGACGACCCTAGTATAAACCAGAGTTTATAGTTCTTCAAAGAAACAGTTACCGGACCCATCGGAACTAGTTCTATCTCTATCTGATCAAAACCTGACCTAATCTGAAACCGGTTCCTCTCCTACATGATTCTTGATTTTGTTCTACACCACAACATGAATCGGTCACTTGTTGGCAACTTGGCATCTTGGCTTTGTGAGCAGGCCCACTTTTAATTAATTGGAAATCCGGTCCAAGCCCTATTATCACATACACAAGTTCTACTAGAGGGCTAAAGGCCCGTTATAGTTATTAGGGTTAAAAACACGTTATAATCCTGACCGTCCATCTAAGCTTGCTCGTGTGAAGCTTTGGATGCTTTCTCTCTACATAAACCCCCACCCAAGTCTCAAAAATCTTCAGCAGCATCTCCAATTAGGGTTTAAGATTTAAACACCAGCCGTTAAAATTCCTGTGTCACAATATTTTTTTATTTTTGCAACTTCTTATGTTTATTTTATGTTAGGCTTCGCTATCTGGTCGGCAAGAATATGTTCAGTTTCTGCCCGACTCGTTCCCTAGAAGCAATATCTATCGTGCTGCACTAACCTTTTAAATCTCGTTCGAGATTATTATTAGTGTAGCTACATTATTTATATGCGACAAATAATGTTTTTTTGTTTGACTTTGATTTATAATATTTGACGGAGAATGAAGTGCAATGATGAGCCAATACAGACCTGTAATGATTTGCGGGTATGATCGCATTTTGTGAACATCTAAGGGGCTGAGCCTTGTTTCATTTCTCCAGATACTTTTAATATTTTTAAATTATAAGTATAATATTTTTATTTAATTATGTTAATTGGTCAATAGATGTCCTTTCTAAAAATATTGATTAATGGGCGTTTATGAAAGATAGACAACTCATAGTTGTGCATGTGTTCAGAGATCCTATTCTTGTTACCAATGCTCTTTTCCGAAGCTTGTTTGAAATTGCTACAATTCGGAATGTTAACTATCCTTGAGTGTGTGAATATTTGGTGAACTGTTTGTAAACCACAAGGCTGGGTTTTAACTTTATCCTGAAAATCTCCTAAAATATCACTGTTTTGGGTGAGTCAAAAAGAAGGCCCTTAATTTTTTTTAAAGAAACAGATTGGAAACCAAAACTCTTTGTTTTTATAAACCAGCTCATTTCTACTACATGATACGGTTTAAAATAGTTTTATATATAAAAAATATACAAGAGCAGAACTTTATGGAAACCAAAATTTCATTTGATGCAATGAAATTCTTTGTCGACTTATTTTAACCGGAAGTTTTGTAAGGCTTAGGTAGTGTTTGGTATGGAGTATTGACAATAGGAATGTAATAATTTATTACGTGGGAATGAAAAAAGTGGTGTTTGGTTACTCAATGGAATGGAATCATCCATTACATATGGAATCACATTCTATCAAAATCATTTTTTCTCACCCTTTGTTTTTATTCCATTTCTCCTTCATCCTACTTTCTCAACAACACTAACACTTAACAACCATCGCCACTACTGCCATTGGCACCACCACCAACTCCGCCGACACCACCGCCACCATCGTCACTGCCACCATCGTTTTCGTTGCCGAAGCTACCACCGTTGCCATTGTAGGTTTTTTTTTGGTTAAAAAGTATTTTGAGATATGAGTGTTTTTATTATTTCTATTTCATTTCTATAATTTTTTTTGGATACCAAACAATAATAATTAATAATTGATTTTATTTTTATAGGTTAATCAAACAAGACAAAAGAATAATGATTCATTTCATTTTCTTGTTCATTCCATTCATTCTTTCATTTTATTTCCCTTTTATTTAATTAACTCTAACCAAACATACTATTAGTTTAAATTCTTTATTGCCATTATCCATGAAAAGTAAAAAATAAAAACGACCTTCAAACTTGGGAAGTGTACGAAAGTCACTTGACTTTTAATATTGAAAGTTATTTCTAAAAAACAGAATAGCAAAAGACGTTTTTTATGTTTAAACATTTTTTCAATAGACGTTCTTTAATAAAAGAAATGGTAGAAAACATACCGGATGGTTCGAGTTTCTTTCGCCTTACGTTCTTTAGCCCTAAATTAGTTAAGTTTTTCTATTAAATTTGATCATGTGCAAAGCACATGAGGGTAGGTTTGTAATTTTATTAATCTAATTAAAAACAAATTAAAACCCAACAATAATTTTTCCCTCTGAAACTCGAACCGGAACTAACTCGGACTCGGTGGAACCGGTTCCACCAATACCCGGTCAAAACCCGGCTCTACCCTACCCAAAACCTGAAAAAAACCCTATGGAACCTGTCAAAACCCGGTCAAATACCCGACTATACTCGGAATTGGTTCCTACCCGGTTTAGGTTCCTAAGAATACCCGGTTTGTGCACCTCTGTCTCCACCATCGCTCATCCTTGAAACATAGACTCCGTTTCATCCCCTTTCGATCATCCTTGATTCAAAAGGTTTGAAATTTGTTTTCGATGTTAATACTTTGGGAACGAGATGTTAGGGCTTTTATTCACTGGATCAAGACGAAAAGAATAAGGTACTTTGTACCTTGAATTGATGCTTGATCAACGCGTAGAATCTGGCCGTAAACGTGACGGTGGCGGCAGGTATAACAGATGACGTCTTTTGCTATTTTGTCTTTCTAAAAAAGTTTACAGGAATAATAAGCTACAATTTTACATTAGACTAAGGATGAGTATTTTAGTGTTTTTTAATTTAATAAAGTCATGAAATGTAGAGGATCAAAGAATACAAAAGGTGTATTATAAGATTAGATGGATGGTGTGGGTTTCCTAATTTCTTACTTTTTGAGAGTTTCCAATGAACACACCTATATATATATATAAAAACTTAAAAACTTCTAAAAAATTATTTTTAATTAAAAAGTTTTTCAATATTTGTTTCTTAAATTTTTCTTATATTTTGTTACTCGTCACCGAAAAACAAATAAAAGAAAAGGACGTTATAATGCATATATGGATTACCGTGCGATACTTTTGTGGTGCACATGTGTAATATAGTGCATTTCTATAATCAATAACGTTTAATTACATATATTCAATCTTTGTGTATTTTATATGTGAACTAGTGTCGTCATATATGCAAAAAATATAAAAAATAAAATAAAAAAGTCGATATAGTGCACATGGTGTTGTATTACATATACGTACTAATGTGTATTCGATATGTGCATTAGTATTATATTGCATATATAATAATATGTATAAAATATGCGCAACATGGTTGTATTCTATGCAATACAACACTCTTACATATATGCAATACAATTATTGCACGTATGTTCTACATCGACAAAGTTATCGACAAGAGAGTTTTTTTTTTCAATACCATCGTATGACAATAATGAAAAAAAATTACAATTTTTTTTAAAAGTTAAAAATAATATTCCGAGGATTTTAAGAGAACTTTTTGAAATTGAGAATTTAAGAATTATGTTGGGCTATAAAAAACAAACTCATTAAAAATATTAAAAAAAATAAAACGAAAATTTTGAAAAAAGTAAAAAAAAAACCTAAACCTTTTATTTTGCATCCCGAGGTTTCATAAAAAAAAACCTAATTATATACATGTGTATTTTTATTTAATCTCGATTTACATAATGTACCACATATATACATTATCATTTATATTAATTGTATGTACGTGTATGAATAATAACATGTATAAATTTAAAAAATAAATATTAAACAAATATGTATAATTTTGCTAAACCGATATTTTTTTATTATTTTTTTACTAAACTGGGATGAAAAATAATTTTTTTTGGTTTTTTTGCTTTTTTTTTTCGCATTTTTTTTGTTTTATATATTTTTTATTTTTCTTAAAAATACTTTTTTTGTGTTCCAAAATGTTTTCTCAAAGTTCTTAATTTTAAAATGGTTCTCACATGAACCAAATCCTATATATATTAGTTTAATTTTTAAAATGTTTTTTTAACTTAAATGGGTAAAATGACAAATTTGCTCTTATGTGTAAGACACATGACTTGAGTAAAAAGATCAATTTTTAAGATAAATGACAATGAGTAATTTTAGGTACAAACATAAAGGGGAAGTATAGACTGAAAAACTGTTATAGTTGTGAAACCCGTGAAAACTTTATGTAACATCCTTTTATTTTTATTTTTATTTTGTGCACGTGTAATATATATTGTTACATAGAAAACAAAACATCAAAAAATAAAAAAAAATGTTTTCTATTTTTTAACATTTTTAATAATTTTTTTATATGTTTTCAAGAGAGAGAAAAAGTTATATTTATGTTTACATTTTTTATTAATTTTAATTGTAGACCACATGATTCAAAACTTTATTAAAAACATGTGGTTGTGAATGAGTTTCTAAAGTTTTCACAACTTAAGTGGGTTTTTTTTAACCTAACCCTATATATATATATATATATATATATAGAAAAATGATCCGATACAATAATTTCTAATTGTACAAGACGTGCGCGACTTGTATCTCCATCGATTTCAATTAGCGATCTAGGGTTCTTCAATCAGAATTGCGAGTAACAACAATGGCGAGCCGGTCTCCGTCCACCGCTGCTCTCGTTGATTCCGTCCACCTTCACCATCACCGATATAACGTTAAATATATATAAATCCCGTGTATATTTTATATAATATTTTATTAGTTTTTGCTCAATTTTGTGTAAGATTTGTATACTACTAACATATTTGTATATTGTAGGTTCCGGAACTTGTTTGTGGTTAAAAAGAACGTAAAACAAGCAACAAGGAGCTAAAACAAAGAACCGGGGGATCAGAATCGAACCGGGATAGAACCGGATCGGACCGGCCAACCCCCACCCTCCTAGCACGTCACGCCGTGTGGCCAAGGAGGCAGAAGGTGGCCGCGCGGCATCTATAAGCCCAGATTTAGGAAAGTTCCACGTTTTGATCAGTTTTGGGCCTTAAAAACCTATATAAGCACCCCTAAACTTAACCCTAAGCATACCTGACGTGTGGGTGAAATATTGTGTGTTAAGTAAGTTATATCGTGTATTTTGTGTGTTATTTGTCTTGGACACGATTACTTTGAGTGGTTTTACGTTTACAGGTGAGTGGAGCTTAAAGGAGCTAAATTGGAGCATATGATATGGAATGGAAATGAAGATTTTATTACATGGAATGATAGAGAATTTGAAGACGAAGACGTGGCCGAAAACGGTGCGTAAAACGGAGCTATAACGAGGAAGTTATAGGCAAAACAGTGCGAGGGGGTAGTCACAGTAAAGTAGTGTCTAATGACCGTAGGCTACGGTCCCACTGTAGCTTACGGTGGGGAGACCGTAGGCTACGGTGGCCTGGGTGGAAAAACGCGATGCTTAGGTTTTTGTTGACTATTTTAAGCCCGGTTCACCCTAGGCCGCCTATGCTTCATACCCTAACATACTTGGACGATTTTGGAGCCTTTTTCTACCATTCTAACACCTCCCAATCACCATAATCATCAATGCCATCACCCATTGAAGAATCAAGAGAGCTAATGAAGATGATTATGCAAGGCTAATCCGCTAGTGACCATCTCCGGCGTAGGGTTAAGTTGTTTGTCGGATTGTTGGTACTTTAAACCTTAACTTTTGGATTTTGTTTGTGTGTTTGAAAGTGTTTTTGGTAATCAATTGATTTTCAGTTTATTAGTTAATGATTTGTGGTCATCAGCAATTAGAATTGAGTTCTTAGTGTCATTGGCCTAGTTATCTTTATCCATAATATTGAGTTGGGTCATCAACACATAAAATTGACAATCAATTAGATTATTGTTTCGCCGTGTCAATCATTCAGATTAAGTTCTGACGATCAACATAGTCAAACATTTAGTCTTTTGGTTTAACTGATTCAAACAAAGATTATAATCCAATAGGTTTAACTATCTATACAACTTACTTCAAAACCTGAAACCTGGAGATTGGTTTAACAAATCTTATAAACTACTTGACATCGTTTGTCTGCCTAGTATAATTAGTAGTTAAGAATTAAACTTGATTAACACTTTCCACTGATTCCCTGTGGATTCGACACCTTACTTGCCCTTGCTAGTAAAGGTAATTTATAAGTGCTTTTGATTGACCTTTCGACATCGATCAATACCCTGTGAAAACCAGCCGAATGTGTAGATTACCAGAGCTTAGGATTGCTACTTTTGGCGGGTTTGAAGTCTAGGAATCATCCGGTGAAGTACTCATTGTTCGAGGATGAAGATTACGGGTTTTATCGCTTATTTTCTTCTGTTTTCATTTATTTTCATCATGAATTCCTTTAAGACTATTTTTCTTGATTTTACGATGCTTGGCTAGACATTATAGACTACTTAGAAACGTGATTAACCTTTGTTGACGTTTTAGATTGATTTTGGATTTGTTTAAACGTTATGGTTTGATGAACTAGTAAAAGATTTAATTATATTAATTTGATGCATATGAATACTTAAGGTTGTTTAATGAGTTTTATTATTACATAGCTGTCATGATTATTGTTTGTCATACGATAGGTTTCTATTAGGTCATCTACTCTGTGTTTTGACTATTTTATGACTGATTTGCAATAAGATCGTATGAATAATATTATTTAATCAAATAAACATAAGTGTGCTGCTAACCTAAATAGTTGTAAGGTGCTAGGTTATTGATAAGTCTTTGTTGATCAAGCTTGCTAGATTTAGTTCTTGGTAAAAAGTCCGTCTAGGTTTGATTGGTAAATTTTGTCTATCGAGTCAACAAAATATCTTAAATTGCCTTTGATTTCCGCGCTGTAAGGTAGGATCTCGTATAAAGGAACTAATTCATAATTAATTAGGCGACTATAAGGAAGCTTGATTTTAAAACTGGTGTGCGTTAAAACACATTAGAAACCCATAGGTGCCTTCTTGAGAAGGGTCAGGGGTCGTGTTCGGGTTTTCTTTTAAGCGTCTATTTTACGATCTCAGTTCCATAACTAATATTTTCCTGATTAATTGACAACTGAAACATAGGGGATTCTAGCGTATGTAGTTTTTCATTATTAACTGATTAAAATCAACAAACTTGTCTTTCGTTTAATTTACTAATATTTTCTTAAGTAGATTTTATTAATAGTTTAAAATAAGTATTTTAATAACCCCCCCCCCTTTAAACAAATATAAACAAATAAGTCGTGTTTGTAGTTGAGTTTAATTAGCTAGTTTACGTAATTATGATAGTCTCTTGGGTTTGATATCCGGACTTACTTAGCTGTACTAGAGTCGACCGGTTCACTGGCCGGTTAGTAGTTTTTGTTAAGTTAAGAGTCTAGAACTATTACTTAGGGTCTGTTTGGTATGAGGTAATGGAATGGACGACGGAATGAAATGGGCGTGTTAATGGAATGGACAAGGGAATAGAATGGGTTATTACCATTCCAATGAGATGTTTGGTTACAACACGGGAATGCAATGAATGATTACTTTGCGTTGTTTGGCAGGTAGGAAAAAAAATAAGAAATACAACTAAAATGGTAGTGAGTGGCGGTGGTGGTGGGAGGTATGTAACACCCCGGCTTAAGCGGAAACGCCCGAGTATGACGTACAGATTGCTCAAACACACGTGGCACTATTAAGTGACCATAATAACATTAATTCATTAAATTGCCAAGTATACAAGTTCAACAAATCACAATACAAGTTCAAATCAAAACATAATCATAACAATGTCTCGTTCATTAAATAACCTAGGTATTCTAAGCGTTTTCTAGTCCTTCATCCTCTAATCACGGTACCTGTAACATATGTATAAAATATGGTCAGCTATAAATATAGCTGGTGAGTTTCCACAGTTTAAATACGTACATAAAAACCATAAAATTCATAGACATGTGATAAACGAGCAAGTAAGTCATTTCCAGTTGGTACAACCAACGTACTTGGATAATCGCGCAAGTAAGGTCCTTTCCAATTGGTAACAACCAACGTACTTGGATAATGAGGCCCTTTTCCACTCGATACAAATGGATCGGAGTGCAAAGGGGAGTGTATGATCATACTTAATGAGGCTTCCCAATCGTGCAAGTATACAAGTAACACACAAGTCCATATATGAATTGTAGTTTTGTAATAGAAGAAATAATGCTTGAATTTTTATAAGGATACATATGTTACCCCAAAACATTAAAACATAAAAAGGGGTGGTGAAAAACTCACGTTATGAATAAGGTAATAAAGAAGCTTGAAAGCGTTGAAGGATGCAACAACCGAACGCGTCATGAAAGCCGAAACGTGTGATCAATACCAACTAAAATAGATAAAAACAAGACTCAATCGATAACCCTACGGGATTGTATTTTTATTGAATATTTCATGTTATTTTTTGTATTCTTTAATTATAATCTTAAACATTTAATTTTAACAGAAATTTGGTTATTAATATGATTTAAGTATTTAATGGAGAGAAAACGAAGTTTATATGTTCAAAAAGCTTGAACCATTGATTATAAGTCGAAAAAAAGTTATTGTCTTAATGAGGCGATGTTTAGGAAATTAAAGTTTACGTTACGTTTAATAAGCGATTTTAATAACAACTTTCGAAAATGAAAAAAACTTGATTTTTATATGTAAAATGGTGAGATATATTTTATAGTTAATTTACATAATTTTTATTTAATTAAAAAAGGTTTCTATAATTCTATTTTGATTTTTAAATGATTAAAATGGTTAAGAAATGGTTCAAAAATTTAATTACAAAAAAATCGGTTGTGACCCGGGTTCGAACCCGGGTCTCCGCGTTATAAGTTCCATGTGTTACCCGTGCTCTAGGGGAAAGACATCCAGCTATGTTTGGTTTACATTGTTTATATTTATTAACAATTCCAGTTTAATAATATTAATAATAATAACAGTATATAATCTGTTTAAAAAAATTACAAGACACGCGTGACCCGGGTTTCGAACCCGGGTATGGAGACCGGTAACACATGGGCACAACCAGTTGGTCTGCATGATACATTCGTTTTAAGTATAAGAAAATACATATATATAATATACTTCAGGTTCATCTTCTTCAAGACTATGAACCCTAATTTCCAATTGATGCTTTTGTTCATTGTTTGGTGAAATTTGATTAGGGTTTTGATTATTGGTTCATCGACATTAATAAGCACATAACAATTACCTTCATACGTTTTGGTTTGGCCGAGATTAAGGTCGCCGAAAAAGTTAACAAGAAACTCCCAAGTACAGAAAACTCGATGTATTAGAGGGGGATTTAGAGGATTGAGCGAGTTGGTTTAAGGTCTAAGCACTATTTATACTGAGTGGAGGAGCGTATACGCGTTCAATACATTGATTTGATTCTCTGAATTTTCCAGCGGGTATCACGGACATTAATCGTGGTATCTTGGTTGTTATATCGCAATTAACAGGTTGTTAGGATGTTAATACTGACGACAAATAAGTTATATATATATATATTAATTGATAAAAAACATGTTTAAGGGGGGTGGCAGCCACCTCCGGCGCCGGATTCCGGTGGCCGGAGGTCCTGCCAGAAAATCGCGACGGGGAAGGGGGGTTAGGGTTGGGTTTGTATTATTTTATAATTTGAATAATGTTACACTTTGACCCCTGGAGTTTCAAGGACATTTTAAATGGGAATTTGATTCTTTTAAAGTTTAAATTAGTTTTCGATATTTACACTTTTGGATTTAACTTTATAACCGAATTATATAATATTTGGTTTTGGATTGTTTACGCGTTTAACCCGGATGACTCGATCAACGTTTAAGACTCAAAATTTATAAATAATTAAACAACATCGAACTTTGAACTTTAAATGTCGAGAACACCTTTATAATTAATAAATGATCAATAATACATCGAAACGACCCAACGGGTCGGGTTTTCAAATACGAATTGAAATTGACGAATGTCACAAGGTAGGTCGTGGTCGTGGCATTGGTGGGCGGTGATGGTGGTTGGTGGTGGTGGGCGACGGGAGATAATGGTGGTGGTGGTGGTGTTAGGGGTGGTGGTGGTGATAACAGTGGAGGTGGCAGCGGTGGTGGCAATGGGCAGCGGGAAGGTGGGCAGGAGGTGGTGGTGGTGAGGGGCGGGGGCGATGGTTGATGGTGGCACCGGACGGGTGGCAGTGGTGGGCGGCTAGCACTAATGACACTGGTTGGTGGCAGTAACAGCGGCAGTGGACGACAATGGTGGTGGTTGGTGGTGACAGCGGTGGTGGTTGGTGGTGGTGGTGGGTGTTGATGGTGGTGGGTGGGAGGGTGGTGAGGTGATATAGGTGAAAGAGGGAATGGAATGAAAAAAAACATGGGGTATGGATGGAATGAAATTGGGGTATTTTAGAGGGAATGGAATGAACTAGGTAATGGGTCATTCCATTCATTTGATCAACCAAACACACTTTTCTTCATTCCCTCACAATGGGTCATTCCATACCACCCTCCATTCCTGCATACCAAACGCTACCTTAGTGTCTAAATTAGCGTAAATTTAGTTCACAATTTTATAACTACTTTTAGCACATCAAGATTTTGGCGCCGCTGCCGGGGACTCTTGGCGATTGCATTATTAGCTTTGATTAGACTTACTTGCTACATACATGCTACTTGTTTTGTTTTACGTTTTGTTTAAGTCGTAGGAGTCTAATTAATCTTAGTTATTTTTACTTGTTAGTTTATTTTATTTGTCGAGTCTTTTTATTTGAGTCTACTCACTCAGTTTTGTGCGTTTTATAGGTATATGCCACATCTTCGTTCGCACGGACCGCCGTTGGATTTTCTTGGACCTACTCCGTTAAAGTCCGAGGCCAGTTCGCCATCGTCAGAAAAGCAACCGATCACCATAGATACTTCACCAAAATCATCACCAGCAAGTTCACTACCATTAAGACCCAGAAACATCCCAGTTAACCAAATGACTGATAATAACGAACCGTGTACCAGAAAGCTTTCGAGGGTTTCACCGGAGACCACTCACCCATCATCATTCCCGCAATCGATAACCCTAATTCATGGCAAATCCCCTCCCTACATCATGTCCAATCTCACCCAACATAACCAGTTTCATGCCGTGAAGATGAAGACGCACCAGCACACATCAACCGTCTTACCCGTGTTCTCAGAACTTTCAACTTGCAAGGTGCTCTTGAAGATGCCATTTTCCTGCACTTGTTTCCGTTTTCACTTGTGGGTCGTGTCACCACTTGGCTCGATTCGCAACCAGCTGGGGCGTTCACTACTTGGGAGGCGCTTCGTACATCGTTTATCAAGAAATAATTTCCACCTGCTAAAGCTTCTCGTCTCCATGACCAAGTCCACTCTTTTCACATGGAGCTGGATGAACCATACTATCAGGTTTGGGAACGTTTCCAGAACTTGTTGTCCCATTGTAGACAACATGGGCTCACTCCTTGGGCCCTTGTTGAAAAGTTTTACGATGGGCTGAACTATGAGACACAAGCTTGGTTTGACACAACTGTTGGGGTAAATCTGATGGATAGGAAAAATGTGACAGAATGTAACGAGATGTTTGAAAGTTTTGCACAATCTGAATACGTAAAGAAGCCACGTAGGGGGAATTCCAATCCTGTCACTAGTAC
>NW_027503915.1:0-34667 GCF_021521415.1 Bidens hawaiensis
TGTTCCCATACAAATGGTTATGTCTGATGTTGAACCAGACATGAACGAACCCATAATAGAAGCTGATGATGATACAGAAGCTGATGAAGGTGCTGAAGATGATTCTGATGATGACAACAATGGTGATGACAATGATGATGGTCAAGTTTGATATTGTGTCCCCTCAAGTTGAAATGACTGATGAACAGAGGGAAAATATACAACAAAGTATGGATGAGGCAAGAAGGAATAATCCTTTGGTGATAAAATTGATAAGATTTGGACATGGATTTGAAAGATTGGTTCCTCTATCTGATGAGTTGCAGAAATTGATTGATAAGGAAGATTATGAGATAAGGAAGAGGGTTGAAAAGAAAATTACTAATTCAATGAAGTATAGAGAATATTTGAGAAGGCATGGTCTGAATGAAAAAGATTTGAGCAGGATGAGTTTCGATGATTTGGAAAAACATTACAACTTGACCAGAGAAACAATTGAGAAAGAGGAGAAGGAGAGGTTTGAAAGAGAAACAAAATTGAATGAAAGAATAGATGTTGTGATGAAGAAGTATGGAGGGATATGTAAATGCTTGATAGAGAGAGGGATGGCTCCTGAGTTAGTTGACAGTCTATTAAAAGAAGCGGTTGAGTCTCACTTCAGAAGATTATCCAGGAAAGATCAACCAAAAACCTCTGTAAAAAGGCCAAGACTTGTAACTTTGGCTGAAAAGAGTAAAATTGAAAAGAAGATAAAGTGGGAAAATGAGCAGTTGGAGCTGTTAAACAGACTGATGGAGGCTAGAGGGAGACTCAGTGAACATGAAGGGATGAGCAAATTAGACAAACTGCCTCCATATATGTCTGAAATTGAAAAGGATAACTTGGAAAGAGCTGAAGCCTCAAACACTCTTATTCCTGTGGAAGTCAAACCAGAACCTGTTGAACACAGAGATCCATGGGAAGATGAGGAGATGATCAAGATGCTGAAAAAAATAATGAAAAATAAGGGCATGAAAGAAAATGTTTTTGATATGCTGGGAAAAGCACAACTGAAAGAATTATTTTATGAACAAAAGGCTGAATGGGAGAAACTATTGACTAGGGAAAGAAATCCCAGAAGCTTTATAGCTGGACCTAGTGGAGTGAGGTTTGTGCCAGCTAGTCAGCTAGGGGATGAAAATATAATGAATATGATTGGAAGACTGTTCAGAGATGGAGGTGAAAACCTTGTTGATCTGTTGAATATGCCAGCTAAGATGGTGATTGAAATTTATAAAAAGAAATTTAGAATAGTGGGGGCCTCTAAACCTATGATGTCACACCCGGCCCTGAGCGGCGGAAACAGCCGGGCGTGCACGAGTGGGGATTGATAATTAAGCACGGGCCATTGCAAAACATTCAAAGATTTTCATTGCGCATGAAATGTTTAATACAAATACATTACATTGTTTAAAGATTACATAAAAACATCCAAGTATAAAAACTGTTGAAGATTTCCACGCCATATCCCCTTTGCGCGGCGGGTACAACCACGCGCATCGAAGGGATAGAACTAAAATCTTCCAAAAAGCTAGTTTTAGATGTTCAGCGTGAGGTGCTCTAAGTGTGACTCCATGCGCTACCTAGTTATCTCCTGAAAGACACGTAAAAATATTTGAATCAGTATAAACTGAGTGAGTTCACAAGTTTTAGTAACTTGATAAATCGTATTGCATCATAATCTTGATACAAATCATTCTGAAACATAATTCTGATAGCAATATTAAACACATGCTTGGTAAAACATAGATCTATCAACATATTCTGATAAAATCGTTGCGCGGGTTACGCTGCGAACATTTCTGGGAACTGTGCTCGTCTGTGTAAGTGGCGCTGCCACTACGAGCTAAAATAATGTAATACCGTCCCGCGGGTTACGCGCGGACACTTCTGGAAAACTGTGCTCGTCTGAGTAAGTGGCGCTGCCACTACGAGCGAATAATACTGTAATACCGTCCCGCGGGTTACGCGCGGACGTTGTGCCGGAAAACAAGGCGCTCGTCTGCGTAAGAGGAGCGACCTCTACGAGCGGGCTCAAACCCATAGTACTGCCCCATGACCATACTAGGCACTCGTCTGTGTAAGAGGTGCGACCCCTACGAGTGGGCGGATCAAACCAGCAGTCCCTACCCTTAGAGTTCCAATGGTAAAGTGATCACTTACTCGAATCTGGTGCACTAACATCGAAATACCATAGATAACTGTTCGCATTGCTCATCATGAAACATAACTTAAACACGTAATCGTTTGCATAGCTTGTAAGTATACCATGATAAAACATTATTTAAGTACGTGTCCCTCGCCCCGAAAGTAGTTTAAAAACAGTGAAAACAGTGAAAATAGGGGGCTGTGAGACTCACCTGTGGTTCTTGTTAAGGGATTAATCGAGATTCGGGTTTTCTTGGTGTTGGCCTCGGAATCGAAGGTCTAGAATACGATTAAACAACAAGAAGTATATATATTAAGATCAAGAAATGGGAGAACATAAGGGTTGGAAAGTAGATCTCAAGGTTATATTCTCGGCTTACCTAGTAACAGGATCGGAAATGAAAACAACGGATGCTTGGGAGAGGATTAGTGCAAGTTTGTAGTTCTTTGAAGTGTGTTTTGGGTGATAATTTAGGTTACAAATTTATAGGCAAACTCAAGGGAACACAATCCCTTGCTTTAGGGGATTGAAATCTTTTCATATCTAAATGTAATGATGATAAAGTATGGAAGTTATTATTATTTACTTAAGAGTGGAGTGGTGGATAAAAGATTTTGATTTGATTTGGACAGAACATGCAGGTCTGGGGTTGGTGAGAATAGGGTGGCTGACAGTTGACTTTTCATGTTACAGTGTGCTTTTTCAGGTACTTTTGTCAGTGTACAGTAAAAAAGTGGAAAATCTCTGAAACACGCTACTGTTTCCTTTCGGGCGGGAGTAATCTCCTTATAACTGGAGAATAGACTAAGTGTTCTGCGCGTATAACTTTGTGCGCATAGCTTTCTGCGTGAAGGACATTTCTTTGCTGCGGGTAGATACGTAACCTTCTCGCAGTTAGGGACATTTGAGTTTCATTTGTAGATTCTCCAGGTGGTCTTGGTATTTCAACATAGTGATCAGTCATGTTGAAGTCAATTCCATCTTGGAGCTTCAGACAAACTAGCTCTCAACGTTCCCGCCATGCGGGTAGGTTAGTTCCCCTCCCGCACGCGCATAATTGGTTTTGGGATGCACCCGCCTTAGCCTCATGCGTGACGGTCAACCCATTTAGACAACATAAAGTTTCATGAAAACATAAGGCCAAAACGTTCACGCATGGCGCATATAACATATGCTCACGCTGGTTCTTAACATGGTGCGCTCGCGCAGGTTGCACATAACAACTGCACGTGCTGACTAACATGGCGCGCTCGCGCAGGGCGCACATAACAAATGCACGCGCTGACTAACATGGCGCGCTCGCGCAGGGCGCACATAACAAATGCACGCGCTTAATATTTACAATCACCTAATTATTAGGTTGATTACTTGGCTTATGGGTTTGGGAATTTACCGGTTGTCACATTCTCCCCTCGTTAAACGAATTTCGTCCCGAAATTTAGGAGACGTTGCTGTCAGAAGCTATGCTCTGAAAGAGGTGTGGGTATTTCTTGCGCATTTGGTCTTCTCTTTCCCAAGTGAACTCAGGCCCACGCCTCGAGTTCCATTGAACCTTTACTAACTTGATTTTGCTCCTGCGTAACTTTTGTTCTTTCCAATCGGTTACTGCTATAGGTTCTTCTATGAAGTGCAGCTGTTTGTCGATGTGAATCTCTTCCATCGGCAAAATCAACGTTTCGTCAGATAAGCACTTTTTGAGGTTGGACACATGAAACGTATTATGAACTCCACTGAGTTCGGCGGGTAAACGGAGCTTATAAGCAACCGGACCGATCCTTTCCAGGATCTCAAATGGTCCAATGTAGCGCGGATTCAACTTTCCTCGCTTGCCGAAACGGGGGACTCCTTTCCATGGAGAGACTTTCAAAAGTACTTTATCCCCTACTTGAAACTCCAATGGTTTCCTTCGCACATCTGCGTAGCTCTTCTGTCTGTCGCGCGCTGTCTTAAGGCGATCCCTTATCTGAAAAATCTTGTCTGTTGTTTCCTGGATCAATTCTGGACCAGTCATTTGCTTGTCACCTACTTCAGCCCAGCACAGTGGGGATCTACACTTGCGCCCATACAAAGCTTCGAACGGCGCAGCCTTAATGCTTGTGTGATAGCTATTGTTGTAAGAAAATTCAACCAATGGAAGATGAGTATCCCAGCTACCTTCGAAATCGATTGCGCACGCGCGTAGCATATCTTCCAATGTCTGGATTGTTCGCTCGCTTTGCCCATCCGTTTGAGGATGATATGCCGTACTCATGTCAAGACGAGTACCTAAAGCTCCTTGTAACGATCTCCAAAACCTTGAGGTGAACCGACTATCTCTATCAGAAATGATGGACACTGGGACTCCATGTTTTGAAACTACTTCTCGAATATACAATCGGGCTAACTTTTCCATCTTATCGGTTTCCTTGATCGGCAGGAAGTGCGCTGTCTTAGTTAGCCGATCCACAATAACCCATATTGTGTCATAACCCCCATGTGTCCTTGGCAGTTTGGTGATGAAGTCCATAGAGATTTGTTCCCACTTCCACATGGGAATTTCTGGCTGTTGAAGCAACCCTGATGGTTTCTGGTATTCAGCCTTTACCTTCGAACACGTCAGGCACTTACTGACATACGTCGCGATGGCGCCTTTAAGATTGGGCCACCAATACAGCGTTTTAACATCTTGGTACATCTTGTCTGCGCCAGGATGTACGGAATACCGCGTCTTGTGAGCTTCGTTCAATACCTGCTCGCGCAATCCTCCCTTGAGAGGGACCCATATGCGGTTAGCGAAATATAGATTGCCGTTCTCCTTCAGTTCCAAACTTTTAACCATACCCCCAAGGCATTCGTTTTTAACAAACTCTGGTTTCAAGGCTTCTTGCTGAGCGTCTCGGATGCGGGTAGAGAGATCTGCGTGAATGGTCAACCTTAGAGCCTTGACTCGTAGCGTTTTTATTCGCTCCTTCCTACTTAGCGCGTCTGCTACCACATTCGCCTTTCCAGGGTGGTACTTAATTTCACAATCATAATCATTCAACAACTCCACCCATCTTCGTTGCCTCATGTTTAAATCCTTTTGATCAAATATATGTTGAAGGCTCTTGTGATCCGTAAAGATTACACACTTTGTACCATAGAGGTAATGGCGCCAAATCTTTAGCGCGAAGACAACCGCTCCAAGTTCTAAATCATGCGTTGTGTAGTTCTTTTCATTGGTCTTGAGTTGGCGTGAGGCATACGCTATGACTTTGTCTCGTTGCATAAGGACACATCCGAGTCCCTGATGTGAAGCGTCGCAGTAAACGACGATGTCATCCGTCCCCTCGGGCAGAGACAAAATTGGCGCACTACATAACTTCTGTTTCAACATTTGAAACGCTGCTTCCTGATTTTCGCCCCAAACAAACTTCTTGTCTTTCTGAGTTAGCGCGGTCAGAGGTAGAGCTATTTTGGAGAAGTTCTCAATGAAGCGTCGATAGTAGCCAGCTAGTCCTAGGAATTGCCTCACCTCAGTTGGGGTTTTTGGCGCTTCCCAGTTTTCGATGGCCTTGACTTTGGAAGGATCAACGTGTATTCCTTTCTCGTTTACAACGTGACCGAGAAAGTGAACTTCTCTAAGCCAAAACTCGCACTTGGAAAACTTCGCATACAACTTTTCTTTCCTCAACAATTCCAAAATCGATCTCAGGTGTTGCTCATGCTCGGCCTTGGTCCGAGAGTAAATCAGAATATCATCTATAAACACAATCACAAACTTGTCCAAATATGGTTTGCACACGCGGTTCATCAGATCCATGAACACAGCCGGCGCATTAGTTAGCCCGAAAGGCATCACTAAGAACTCATAATGGCCGTATCTAGTTCGGAAGGCTGTTTTCGGCACATCTTCCTCATGGATCCTAAGTTGGTGGTATCCTGACCGTAGATCTATCTTTGAATAATAACTGGATCCCTGCAACTGGTCAAATAAGTCGTCAATCCTCGGTAAAGGGTACCGATTCTTGACTGTCAGCTTGTTCAGCTCCCTGTAGTCAATACACATTCTGAACGAACCATCCTTCTTCTTAACAAACAGTACTGGAGCTCCCCAGGGTGAAAAGCTTGGGCGTATGAAACCCTTATCCAATAGTTCCTGTAACTGATTGGATAGCTCTTGCATCTCAGATGGAGCTAGTCGATAAGGCGCTCGAGCTACTGGCGCAGCTCCTGGGACTAAATCAATACTAAATTCTACTTGTCGCGGCTGCGGCAATCCGGGCAAATCTTCAGGAAAAACTTCTGGAAATTCGCGCACTACCGGTAAGTCTTCAATTCTTCGCTCATCTCCTTTCTTCTCTACTACATGCGCCAGGAAGGCGTAGCACCCTTTCCTTAGGCACTTACGCGCCTTTAGGCACGAAATCAGTTTCGTCGCAACTCCCCTTCTTTCCCCTTGAATTACCAAGGTTTCTCCGTTCAACAGTGGGATCCGAACCTGCTTCTCATGGCAAATAACTTCCGCGTGGTTCTCGACTAACCAATCCATACCTACCACAATGTCAAAACTTCCCAAGTCTATTGGCAACAAGTTAATATTGAACCCGTGACCTCCCATGACTATTACACATTGTTCAGTTCTTTCGTTTGCGCATAACTGCCTACCATTGGCTAGTTCTATAGTATAAGGCGTGTCTAGTTTACTGGTTGCTAGGCCTAGGGAGTCTTTAAACTCAGCGGATATAAAACTCAGGTCAGCGCCAGTATCAAATAAGACAGATGCAAAATGGCCGTTAAGCAAAAACGTACCGGTTACCACATTCGGCTCTTCTTTAGCTTCACCCGCGCTGATCACAAAAGCTCTCCCGCGAGCTTGGTTTCCCCTTTGCGGGCAATCCCGACTGAAATGCCCTGGCTTTCCGCATGCGTAGCAGTTGTCATTGGCTCCAGTTTCTTTAGCACGGCAATTCACCGTCTTGTGTCCTGGCCTGTTACATTTGGCGCACGTGACGCTCGCGCATTCACCCTCGTGGTGAAACTTGCATTTGTTGCACCATGGGTAAGGGCCACTGTATCCTTTTCGTGGTGGCTCCGCGGCCTGAATCGCGTAAATCCTTGCGCTTTCCTGCTTCTTGAACGGTGGCTGCTTGGAGTCGGACCCTCGGTGGTGAGAGTTCCATTTCCTCTTGGGATCAGAGGTTCGCTGCTCGGTTCCGCGCGTAGTTAACATACCCGCACGGACCGTATCCCTTGTAAGGGTGATGGCCCGCGCTACCGCCTCATCAAAGGTTGGAGGCGCTGCGGCGTTGAGCGGAACCCTAACAACAGGAGGTAACCCAAAAATATACCTCTCGATCTTCTTTTCCTCCGTGTTTGCCATATCTGGCACCAACTGGCAAAGTTCGTTGAACCGGTTGTTGTAGGCGTCGATATCCGTTCCTACCATGGCGTGGTTCCAGAATTCCTGTTGTAGACTCTGGATTTCTGCGCGAGAGCAGAACTTTCTCATCATCATTTCCTTCAGTTCCTCCCAGGTCTTGTGGAGAGCAACTTCTCGCCCCAAAGTTTTCGTTTGAAGCTTCCACCAAGACGAAGCTGCCTCTTGGAACATGCAGGTCGCGTAAAGGACCTTCTGGTTCTCACTACATCCGCTAATGGAGAGGACTGTCTCCATCTTGTCAATCCAGTTGTAGAGCCCAATGGCCCCTTCGGTTCCCTTGAATGGCCAAGGCTTACAGGCCATGAATGTCTTATAGGAGCATCCTTTGTCCAAGGCTCCTGATTCGGGTTCTGGGGTCTCATTCTGACGACCCTGACTTGATTCGGCCTTGCTGGCCTCATGTGTCGCAATTGCTTGCGCGATTATTTCCGCGAGTTCCTCGGGTGTCATGGTAATTCCCTTGGCTTTAGTTGGAGGCATTCTCGCTTTAAAAGAGAATGGAAATATATCAAACTTAGCGCATGTACTCTGAGCACATAATGTTATCGTTATTTACTAGACAGTGTGACCCGTGTTCCTAAGTGTGTGTATAGTTTCTTTTGAAAATATTTTCTTTGAAAAATATTTCATGCGATTCCCCAACGGTTATAGTCTAGGTTAAAACTTCTTTTCCTAGTTCGCTATAACCAGTGCTCTGATACCAATCTGTCACACCCGGCCCTGAGCGGCGGAAACAGCCGGGCGTGCACGAGTGGGGATTGATAATTAAGCACGGGCCATTGCAAAACATTCAAAGATTTTCATTGCGCATGAAATGTTTAATACAAATACATTACATTGTTTAAAGATTACATAAAAACATCCAAGTATAAAAACTGTTGAAGATTTCCACGCCATATCCCCTTTGCGCGGCGGGTACAACCACGCGCATCGAAGGGATAGAACTAAAATCTTCCAAAAAGCTAGTTTTAGATGTTCAGCGTGAGGTGCTCTAAGTGTGACTCCATGCGCTACCTAGTTATCTCCTGAAAGACACGTAAAAATATTTGAATCAGTATAAACTGAGTGAGTTCACAAGTTTTAGTAACTTGATAAATCGTATTGCATCATAATCTTGATACAAATCATTCTGAAACATAATTCTGATAGCATTATTAAACACATGCTTGGTAAAACATAGATCTATCAACATATTCTGATAAAATCGTTGCGCGGGTTACGCTGCGAACATTTCTGGGAACTGTGCTCGTCTGTGTAAGTGGCGCTGCCACTACGAGCTAAAATAATGTAATACCGTCCCGCGGGTTACGCGCGGACACTTCTGGAAAACTGTGCTCGTCTGAGTAAGTGGCGCTGCCACTACGAGCGAATAATACTGTAATACCGTCCCGCGGGTTACGCGCGGACGTTGTGCCGGAAAACAAGGCGCTCGTCTGCGTAAGAGGAGCGACCTCTACGAGCGGGCTCAAACCCATAGTACTGCCCCATGACCATACTAGGCACTCGTCTGTGTAAGAGGTGCGACCCCTACGAGTGGGCGGATCAAACCAGCAGTCCCTACCCTTAGAGTTCCAATGGTAAAGTGATCACTTACTCGAATCTGGTGCACTAACATCGAAATACCATAGATAACTGTTCGCATTGCTCATCATGAAACATAACTTAAACACGTAATCGTTTGCATAGCTTGTAAGTATACCATGATAAAACATTATTTAAGTACGTGTCCCTCGCCCCGAAAGTAGTTTAAAAACAGTGAAAACAGTGAAAATAGGGGCTGTGAGACTCACCTGTGGTTCTTGTTAAGGGATTAATCGAGATTCGGGTTTTCTTGGTGTTGGCCTCGGAATCGAAGGTCTAGAATACGATTAAATAACAAGAAGTATATATATTAAGATCAAGAAATGGGAGAACATAAGGGTTGGAAAGTAGATCTCAAGGTTATATTCTCGGCTTACCTAGTAACAGGATCGGAAATGAAAACAACGGATGCTTGGGAGAGGATTAGTGCAAGTTTGTAGTTCTTTGAAGTGTGTTTTGGGTGATAATTTAGGTTACAAATTTATAGGCAAACTCAAGGGAACACAATCCCTTGCTTTAGGGGATTGAAATCTTTTCATATCTAAATGTAATGATGATAAAGTATGGAAGTTATTATTATTTACTTAAGAGTGGAGTGGTGGATAAAAGATTTTGATTTGATTTGGACAGAACATGCAGGTCTGGGGTTGGTGAGAATAGGGTGGCTGACAGTTGACTTTTCATGTTACAGTGTGCTTTTTCAGGTACTTTTGTCAGTGTACAGTAAAAAAGTGGAAAATCTCTGAAACACGCTACTGTTTCCTTTCGGGCGGGAGTAATCTCCTTATAACTGGAGAATAGACTAAGTGTTCTGCGCGTATAACTTTGTGCGCATAGCTTTCTGCGTGAAGGACATTTCTTTGCTGCGGGTAGATACGTAACCTTCTCGCAGTTAGGGACATTTGAGTTTCATTTGTAGATTCTCCAGGTGGTCTTGGTATTTCAACATAGTGATCAGTCATGTTGAAGTCAATTCCATCTTGGAGCTTCAGACAAACTAGCTCTCAACGTTCCCGCCATGCGGGTAGGTTAGTTCCCCTCCCGCACGCGCATAATTGGTTTTGGGATGCACCCGCCTTAGCCTCATGCGTGACGGTCAACCCATTTAGACAACATAAAGTTTCATGAAAACATAAGGCCAAAACGTTCACGCATGGCGCATATAACATATGCTCACGCTGGTTCTTAACATGGTGCGCTCGCGCAGGTTGCACATAACAACTGCACGCGCTGACTAACATGGCGCGCTCGCGCAGGGCGCACATAACAAATGCACGCGCTGACTAACATGGCGCGCTCGCGCAGGGCGCACATAACAAATGCACGCGCTTAATATTTACAATCACCTAATTATTAGGTTAATTACTTGGCTTATGGGTTTGGGAATTTACCGGTTGTCACATATGAAGTCTATTCTTTCAAGGCCCTCAGCTTCAGAAAGACCAAGCTCTACAACCAGAAATGAGCCTAGAAGAGATGTACCACAAAGAAAAGAAAGGCCACCAACTGATATGGACCTGCCAATAAAACTCTTCTATGACTCTGTCTCTCATACTTTGAAGGTGATAATGAAAATCAAAGAATTGAGAGAGATTATCTTCAAAGATGACCTTGCTGATTACAAGAGAGAACAACTTGAAGAAATGGCAACTCTGAAGTTGTATTACTACCATAACATGAACAAACTTGCAAGTAGACAACAAAATGAGCTATCCAAGTATTTGAGAAGTGAATAAGGGATGGGATTCCCTTTTTTGAACCAAAAGAGAAAGTGGAAGTTGACAGAGCATGAAAAGACTAAGAGAGGTAAAAGATTGAGTGACATAAAGAATGCTGAATTTGGCTACCTCTCAAGAATCAAGAACAAAAATCCACTTTCCAATCTGAATACTTGCATCAGTATGATAAGACAAATGACAAGGCCCAATTATGAAGTCCAGAAGAATGGTAGGATTACACAAATTGAATACAACAAAAATGAAGACTCCTACATTCTTTGCAACTCTGATGGACTTATCATGGGTATAATCAAGACTGATGAAGACCTTACTTTCCTGAATGATGAGGATTTGAGTGACATAATGAATCGGGCAATTCTTGTGAATCAATCTCATCAACATCGACTATTTATCTTCAAAGAAAAGGCAGGAGGAGTGAGAGTGGATCAAAGACAAGCAGCCTCAAGCTCTAGAAGGTGATGAAGACTATTTTAGCTTAGGCTTTGCTTTGTAATGTCCACTGGACAGAATTCTCAACTATGTAATCTTTTGATTTTGTAATGTAATTTGATTTTGATTTGATGTGTATTTTTTACTAAGTGTATGTAACTTTAGAGGTGTTTTGGGACAGCTGAGGTGTTCCAATCTAGGGGGAGATTGTTGGGTCAAAGATTTGACATTTATGACTTAAGGGAGATTGGAATCTTCTCAACACTCATATATAGCTAAGTATGGAAACCGAGCACACTTGGACCTCCTAGCATGGTTTTACTTGTCCTAGCAAGGTATTTTGCCATTCGGGTAAGGTTATCTTCTTGAAGTCTTCTTAAGTGATAATCTGAGCAGGGTTCACTTTGTCTAGCAAAGGTGCTCTTCAAGTCGAGCATAGTTTTTTTACCAACAAACCCTTGACTAAACCAAGCTTATGAATCCAAGTAATTGGAAGATCTAGAAAGGTTTCATCAATAAACAGTAGTCCGAGCATGCTTGAAGAAAGTTGATCATGAAATATTTTAAGTACTTTCTCTAGCAAAGTTCAACTCTGAGCATGCTATAATGCTACTAGCACAAGTCAAACAGTTTTACCAGCACACTTGGGCTTGCTTAATAAGTTATTCATTTACAAAGAGTTGAAGGGATTCATGAAGAACAGTTTGCTCGTAGGACTATATCGAACAAAGTTTGTTATGGTCAAGAAGACTGAAGTCTGCTAGGTGAGTATTTTCTAAGGAAAATACTCTCAGTAAAGTCTACCCGGAGAACTGTTTGCCAGCACACTTTAAGGTTATCAGGTCTGCTCGAAGAAGACAAAAGACATAAAGTCTACTTGAAAGACCTGTTTTTACACTTAGAATCTTTTGTAATATGTTTTATGAATATGTATCAATCATTAGGGTTTCTAGAAGTCAGGACAGTTGTCGGGAGGCAGGCCTATAAATAGAATGATCTAGGGCACGCCTCCTAACTACAATGGATAATCCTTTACATTTTTCAGACCTACTGAATATTCCTAATTTGAGTGTGACGGTTGTCCTAAGATTTGTACAGAAAAACATTCCTTACAGAAACCCTAATTGATTTGCATTTGTATGAATCTTTCTATAAATGAAAATCTTTTGAGTTAATGTTTGTGTCTGTTACATTTTGCAATCTTTAAGCAACAATCTTGTGTGTTAGTGATTTCGCCATTAACATACACTTATTCTTACCTAAAATAGCAAGTTGTTAACCCTCTTGTCGACGCAGTTACTGTGTGGGTTGCGACATTTATTGTCAGTGATTGAGTGATCATACGGGACCGACAAACAGGCTATTGTGTGGAACATGGACATTCAGGGCATCAGCCCGAACTTTTGCACACACAGGATACTCATAGAGGATGAGTACAAGCCTATAATCCAACCTAATAGGAGGCTCAACCCTAACATGTCGGAGGTGGCCAAATAAGATGTTATCAAAATCCTCGACGCAAGCCTGATCTATCCCATCTCCGATTCTTCCTTGGTGAGTCCCGTTCAGTTCGTCCCTAATAAGGGAGGGATGACAGTTGTCACTAAAGAACGTAACAAGCTTATTCCGACTAAGACAGTCACATGTTAAATATCCGACGGGTAAAATCATTTATACCGATTGAAAAGACTTGAAAAGACAGTTTCATAGCATTACAATTCAAATATGCTTGAAAAGACTTGAATAAAATCATTTATACCAATCGAAACAATTAATATCACAAATTTGATCTTTTAGAGTGGAAGAAACCAAGAGACCTCTATGACCATCAAGCCTTGAGGATTTTTTTGATTTAAGTTCAAGAAGCAATGTCATTCGATCATTGTCTCCCTGACAGGACTATTTCTTTACGTATAGGAGACATGACTATTTCTTCACATATGTGTTTATGTTTATCATGTTTATCTACTTGCATATACATCATTGGAAATTGTCAATTTGTATAGATTAAAGAACTAAATATTAAATCTGTTTCCAGGTTGCAAGGGAGTTATATGATGAGATTGGGTTCTTGGCTGATGATTTTCAAGAGCTTGTACATTATTTGTCATATGTGTAACTTTGTATCATCTAAATTTTATTATATATATATATATATATATATATATATATATATATATATTAATATTAAATTTAGGTATTAATGTATTTTGTTTCGTCCAAGTTTAATTTCCTTCGCCTACTTTTTAATTATTGCAAGTAATAGAAAAGTATAAATAATTTTTTTTTGAACGGCCAACAAAGACTATAATATATATACAAAAAAGATACAAGGTCTAAAAAAAGACAAAAAATACACCCGAGTATAACACCTAAAAACACCAACTAAAGAATATTCAAATTTCAAATCGTCTCCATTTCTCCCAAGTTAGTGCCCTTCTTTTAGACCGGTTTTTTATCCATAAAAACGCTAGCGACTTGATGTCTCCAACAACCTTCCCCAATATGGCCGGCCTCCCATTAAACACCACCTCATTTCTTACCTTCCAAATTACCCACAATGCAGTGAGACAAACCCCTTGGAACATCTTCCTTTTGTCACTATTAAAGCCCGAATATTTGTGCATCTCTAAAATATCTTGGACACTAAACACATAGCAATTTGGAATATAACACCAAAGTGCAAGTATTTGCCAAACATCTTGTGCAAAACCGCATGAAGTAAAAATATGCTCCAACGTTTCAGATACCTACCCGCACAACGGACATAACACCGACCCAAATACAATATTCCTTTTTGCCAATTCAACTAACGAGGCCACACGCTCCAACCCCACCCGCCAGGCGAGAACACAAACCTTTTTTGGAATCCAATTGTTCCAACCGAAGACCCGAGTCGTGTCCGGATAGCACCATTCCCCCGCACATTTTTTAATGCTATTAAATGAAAAGTCGCCCGATCCGTCTAAAGCCCATATTAATCTGTCTACCCATACCCAACGTTCGCCCCGCTTCAAAGGATTAAAAGTTGCCTAAACTCATTGATCTCATCAGTCGAAACCAACTGCCTATACCAAATCCAAACCCCACACAATTCCCTTTCATAAATTACCAATCTGTCACCCACTTTGCATCCTTTCATGCGTTCTAGCTTAAACAATAAAGGGAACTGGTCTTTGAGCGGCGACTCCCCGATCCAGTTATCAATCCAAAACATTGAATCTGACCCACTTCTGATCATCCACTTCATGTTGGACCATAAGTTAATACCCAACAAATCAAAGGAAACCGAAACATTACCTATAATCCTCCAAGGGCCCGCAATTGCCATTCTAACCGGAATAAAAGTCCACGATCTCGCTGTGTGGTGAATCGCCCACACTACTTTATGCCACAACCCATTTTTCTCTTGTTTAAATCTCCACCACCATTTTCCGAGCAAAGCCAAGTTCGCGACCGAAAGCAAACCCCAACCAAGGCCGCCTTTCCCAACCGGGGAAGTTACTTTGTCCCAGGCTACCCAATTTATTTTTGCTTTGTCTTCTGTTCCACCCCAAAAAAACACTCTTCTTATTCGCTCCAGCTTCCTCAATACCCCTTCCGGAGAACGAAATAACGAAAAGTAATAAGTCAGGAGCGAATTTAACATCGATTTTATAACTGTTAGCCGACCCCCAAACGAAAGGTTTTTTGCCTTCCATCTGGATAATCGTTTTTTAAAGAGCTCAAGTATCGGGTCCCAAGATTTAATCAAGTTCATGTTCCCTCCAACACTTAAACCAAGATGACAGAATGGCAAAACGCCCATCCTACGGTGTAGGATCTGAGCTATCCCCAACAATTCCCCGTCGTCAACCTTCGTTCTAAAAACCCGACATTTGTTTAGGTTTACTTTTAGGCCCGACACCGCATGAAAAACCCGCAAAATTCTTTTCAAGTTTACCGCGTTGGTCGTGTTCCACTCGCCCAAGAACACCGCATCATCCGCATACAAAAAATGAGACAAAGTTGGACCATTATGCCCCACCCTTATCCAGCGAAAAAACCCTTTCGACACTGCCTCTTTTAACATACCCGATAACCCCTCCATAGCTATTAGGAACAATAACGGTGATAACAGATCCCCTTGGCGGATCCCTCTGGTGCATTGAAATTCGCGAGTCGGAGACCCGTTAACAAGAATAGAAGCACGAGCCGAAACTATAATGGCATTAACCCACCTCCTCCACCGAGTTGGGAACCCCATCTGGATCATAATCGAGTCCAAGTACCCCCAATTAACCGAGTCATATGCTTTATCAATATCCACTTTGAACAACATACCCTTCAACCCCGACTTGTTTAACCAAGCTACAACTTCATTTAAAATTAGTGGACCATCTAGAATACTCCGATTTGCAAAAAAACACAGATTGTTCCACCGATATAAGCCCCCCGATTACTGATTTTAGCCTCCCGACCAAGACTTTTGACACTACTTTGTTAATACACCCAATTAAACTTATCGGTCTAAAGTCAGCTAGGTCCACTAGATATTTTTTCTTTGGGATTAGAGCAATAAATGATGACATGCAGCCCCAATTGAACGAGGAGCCCCAGAAGAATTCCTCAAAAATTCTTATAAAATCACATTGTAGATATACCCAACACCTTTTTATAAATTTAAAATTATACCCGTCCGGGCCTGGGGCCCTATCCCCCTCACAATCCCAAACCGCATTCTTTATTTCCTCTAACGAAAACGGGCGAGTCAACCCTTCCATTTGTCCCTCCCGAATTCTGGCCAAGTTCGGACAAATTAGATTGGGTCTATGAATTACCGGATCAGCAAATTTTCCAGCAAAGAACTCAAAAACGGCCTCTTTCAGTAGCAACGGGTCTGTGACCCATTCCCCATTTAATAATAACCCATGCATGCGGTTTCCACTTATATTAGAGTTCAAGACACCGTGGAAGTAACTTGAGTTTTCGTCCCCCTCCATTGCCCACTTTACTCGGGATTTTTGTTGGAGATCCCGAAGTTTAACCATGTTAAAACCTTCCACCACATTTTTACATTCTAGCTTGTATTCCGCCTCTAGATCTGAAAGATCTCGCCTTTCTGCAACCGACTCCAATCTTCTAATTTCCTCTTTTCTAAACTCCACTTCTCTTTCGGTCATTGATTTTTCGCGGGCTAACCAAATTCTTATACGGCCTTTTAACCATCTTAATTTTGTAGCCAAAGCCAGGTCAGCCGGACCCGTAAACCGAAACACTCTGCACTTCGATTCAATCAAGTCCAAGAAACCGGGCATTTCCAACCAAGAATTAAAAACACGAAAAGGCGTATGGCCAAAATCGATCGGAATCGGAGCGAGCAGAACCGACCGGTGATTCGACAATTCCTTGGAAAGAACAGCTAGAGAAGCTGAAGGCCAAGAGTTCATGAATTCTTGACAAACTAAGAATCTGTCCAATTTACTAAACTTGTCGCCCCTATCGGAAATATAGGTGAACTCACCCCCACCCATTTGGTATTCAACTAGCTCAGCCTCGTCAATAAAATTGTTGAAATCAAGCGCGCTTGACGGAACAAACTCAGAATTTCTTCTTTCTGTTTCGGTTCGAACTTCATTGAAGTCACCGACAAAAACACACATACCCCCTAGCGACCTCCTTAGAATCAACAATTCATCCCATAAACCCCTTCGTTCAACCGCGTCATTAGGGGCGTATATGTTTATAATATTTAGCTCCAAACCGGAGCCCAATATTTTTCCACTCAAAGCTAAGTATCGCCTGTTCTTTATAACACCTAATTTGTTAAGAAAAGTCGGATCCCAAATACTCAAAATAACCCCCGCGGATCCAACAGCCTCCACCTGATCAAAATCAAAAATTGTTCTGCCCCAAAATTGACTAATCTGTGAATGGTGCATCGTACCCACCATCGTTTCCTGAATTGCTAAAAAATGTACCCCGTGACTCGTTTTCAGCCCTTTTACCCACTTTGCTTTACCCCTAACACCAACTCCTCTAATATTTAAAGACAAACAATTCATTAATTCACAAATATGTCACCTTCACCTGCAATGATTTCCTGAGGAAGAACACCATGGTTGCCCAAATCGGCTCCCAATTCTTCTCCAATTTCCATCATGGCCACTACTTCCATCTCCATCTCCACATTAATACCACCACCATCCCCTTCCCTGTCACCGCCATCCATCGGACCTTCCGACTGTAAAACCGTCTTCGGGGGGTTGTCGACCTTAGGTGAACCATCGAAACTGTCAACCCTAATCTCCTCCTCTATGAAATTATCTACCACCGCTCCTCCTCTTGTTTCATTGTTGAAGTGTAGACCCCAATTGTGATCTGTGCTTAACTGATTACTAGGCTGAGTCTCCTTCACATTCCCAGCCAACCCGTCATGCCCAGATTGATCAAATGCATTTCTAGGTCCATCCTTTGTTGGGCTTCTAAAAGACCTGGGTCTCTTCCTGGACGTTTGATTAAGCCCACACCAATTTCCTTTCTTGTTCATTTTTTAAATTTAACTTCTGCCGCCTCAAATTCAAAAGGTGGGAATAGGGGCCCACCTCTAGCTATCTCATCCTCTTTCCCCATGCAGTTTCTAAACACCATCCCATGCGCCGACCTACTATTAACCGGTGGACCATTGCCCGCCACCTTTGACAACCCATCAGCTCTTCCACTTCCTCCACCGTTGACGCTTTCCGGTGCGGACTCATCCATGCTCGAATCCGATTCATCGGGCTGAATTTCACCTTCTTCTAATGGTTCCATTACGCTTCCAACTTTCTCCGAATTCAGCTCTTTTGATGGACAAATGTTCACCTCTTTCGTTTGAACTTTAAAGAAGTTGACAGATCTTCAGACACCCATACTTCATATTCAAAACCTTCACTCAAAACCACCACCTTTTCTTCAATCCTCCTCCCGCCATGAATAAGAACATAACACACTCCTTCCGAGTTATCCGGGTCACCCCAAGAAAACTTGGACGGCAAAACAACCTTCCCAAACAATTCGCCTATTTTATCAAACGAACTTCCATACCGAAGACCAATGGGTACCCCCAAAACTCTTAGAGTCGCAATCCTACTTACAGGCCCATGCTGGCCAGTCCACATTGTAGCACATTCGAAAAACAAGCCCCATTTCTTTTTTTTGTTATTCAAAAAATCAGAGGCGGCGGATGTCTCCTCGAATTCGATCAGCACACTTAAGCCCCCAAGATAAGAAAACGCCGCATCCCCTGCACCCAATTCCATTAGAATCTCGCGAAGTGCTATGAACTCCTTAACACCTTTGACCTCTGCCACTAACACCGTGCCCACACATTGAACCGTGTAGCCTGTTACCGGTCTCGGAATGAACAATGACTTTGTGGGCATACCCCAGGGTTTCTTCCAAATTGGACTACACTTTTGTAAGAAACTCCACCCACCTCCGGTGTTACCGTAACTACCTTCTCAGCGATCACGTTGTTCCCACCATCGGTACCGCCTTGGTTTACTACTTTCAAAACCCCTTGTCGTTGCTCCCTCCCAAACCTTGCCACCCTCACCGTCACTTTCGAATCCAAGATCTTCATCTCATTAAGAGTCCCCACCAAACCGCGAACATCCCCCACCCCCTTAAATCTGATGAAGCCAAAATAATCTCCCCACTTATCCTTCTTTCTAGCCACGTACGCATCCGACATCTTTCCGAGACCTTGAAAAGTACTCCGAAGATGTGAACTCGTCGTCCCTTTCGGAAGTTTTGTCACCATAAATGAAGTCTCATATTGATGTCGGTTCTGGTAGTTGACCTCCTGCCATTCACCCTCGTTCCCTTGCTGAACCATAGTTAGTAGATAAGATTCCGGGCGCTCCACTACCCTAAGTTCCACAATCTTATTCTGTTATATTATATAAACTAATTTGAAAAAAAAATAAAAAAATAAAAAAATTTAATAATAATAATACTATGCATTTTTCGCTACCATTTCTCTTTTTATCAGAATCATACTTCACCGCTTTATGGTTGTTTTACTATTTTTACTTTTCTTCTTTCTTCTTTTTAACTTGCTTTTATACTAGGTTTAACATTATTCTTTCAATTTTTGATGTTGAGATGATGATTCCTCATAGTTTGTTAGCATGTGTTTATAGAGAAATAAAGCCACCCAATATCAAAACAGTATTATTGCCAGAAAATTTTATTTTATATATTATTTTTTAATTTCATTGAATTTTTCTACTTGAATTTAAATGAACGGCACCAAATAGATAATTGGGTTGTGTGAAACGATGATTTTGTATTTGAATGACATTTTATAATACTTGGATGGTGTATGCATACATTATCTGTTTTATAATACTTGAATGACATTTTATACTTGGTTTTTGAATTTTGAAGATATCGAGTGCAAAGTTGCCTGTGACATGGGTATTTTTTTAATTAAAATACCTAGGTAATGTATTATAGTTCAAGTAAAATTATTTTTTTATTAATAAATATGACAGTTGTATTTTTTTTCACCCGTATGTAACACGGATCATTATCATAGTTAGGTCATTAAAGTTTGTAGAATAGTAAGTTTGTGGAATTAAGTCACTCAAATTTTATATTTTTTTTCAAATTATAGGTTTTAACATATTTTGTTTTTGTTTTAATAAGAAATCTTGTTATTGATTTGTGTTATGTTGATGTGGAGTAGTAACGAGAATTTTATTTTTTGTTTAATATAATTAATGTTTTTAAAATTTTTTTAAATATAACTACATATATTGCAAATCTTGACCCCCACATATTCTCCTGCATTGCTTTCTAGACGCATAAAAAATCTGGCAAGGCTCGATTTGTAGATTTAGTGACCCGATTTAGAAAATAATTACATGAGTAACCTAATTAGAGCACTTTTGAATATTGATTACTATTTTGTGACATATTCCTAATATACAAAACTTAATAATTTTATTAGTTTATGAGGTGGGTACTTGTGATCCCAACTTTAAGGGGTAGGGGTACCTTCGACAACCCTCACCCACGTTGAGTTTATCAATTAGCTAAATCATAACTGCGGCACCACCCAATCGGGTTGACTAGGAAAGTAATCCTAACGAGTTTTTTTTTTGCCAATAGAATGTTTGAGCCATTCAATGGCTAAAATTTCATTAAAAAGTCATTTTACATGATATGATTATAATAGATGATGGAAATGTAATATCGCCGGACTACATGAGAGATCTTTCAATTGACCCGGTTTTGATGATCACGTCATTTGGAGTTGCAATATGAAAATACATATGACTTCTGTTTGATCTCGTAGATCATCTTGCAACTTTAAATCTATTGTACCTCAACTCAGACGAGTGTAGACTCGGACGATATGTAGTTTAATTTTATAACCATATATTTATTTTATTAATGATTTTGTATTTATGTTTACAAGTGTTATTTATTTTTATTTAAAACAACATAAAAGAATTTGTTAAAAATATGAGATGGCTATGTAGTACTAATGGAGGTGGAGGGTAGTCTATGTACTATGAAGAAGCACACTCCTAATAGCTTTAGGGTATACATAATAATAAAGTGTTGCCCGTAAGATGGGGCTTTTACATGTTTTTAGACTATGTTTTTATTTTTGTATTTACTTTTGATTGTAGTTGCTATATTTTTCCCTCTCTATCGGATTGGTCCTCTGAGTTATCTAACTCAATTCCCACTTTTAGTACACGTACATGTACCCAAGGGCGGATCTTATGTGGGGAGGGGAGGGGTCGTGCCCCCCTTGTTTTTCGAATCAGTAGCATACTAGGTAGAGCTGCTTGACGGTCAATTGAAGGGAGGAAGCTATTTTATGTTAATCTTTTAACTGAATCTTTAGCATGAGCACCAAGTGAGGTGAGGAGAGTGAAAACATAAAGATAGAGATCCATTTTTCATGATTTTTGATTTGAAGAGAAATGAAGAATATGAAGAAAAATAATATTCCTTTATTTATATATTCATGTTTATTAATTGTTATTTACTTATTTGTTTTATATTGGAGTTCATATTTTAATTGGTTTATAATATAATTGTTTATTTTTATTTTCTATAAAATTACATTAAAATATATTATTTTATTTCATTACTATTTGTTTGGACCTATTGAAATTTACTTTCGGCCCCCACAGTTTACATGTTCAAGTTCCGCCATTGCATGTACCTATACCTACACCAGAATATCCGTACCCGTTTAGTATCTGTATACTACCCGTACAGGTACCTGTCTCTTTGGTACTAGGAAGGGTACCTAGATTTACTTATTTTCGATACGAGTACTTTCGGGTACAAGTTCAGGTATGAGTACAAGTATTTGAGTACCCGACACCCGTTTGAAACATGTATAGTTTTTATGGGATTTCCAAAACTCATAATTCTAATAGTGTGTAATATCTTCATTTGTTTCAAGCCTAAAGGTTTCAAGCGGGCTTTTCAAAACCATTGATTATCAAAATATTAAGTACTCGATAACAATTCTAATCAACCCCTAGTTCTCTTCTCTTCTTTTTTCGATCAATAACTGGTAACCCGTAACCCTAGTTCAGTTTTCATATTTATATTATGGTTGATTTTTTTCATTTTAGTTTTGGTATTATGTATTGGTTGAGGTATTACGGTTTTGGTTGTGGTATTACGATTTTGCTATTATAGCAAGTTTAGTAGACTTTTTTTTAATAAAGAACAAAGTGGTACCAAAGCGAGCACTGTACCGAAAGTACCCATACCTTAAAATTCGGTACATGTACCCATATTTATTGATTTTTAATACTGTATAGTGTATTGTTTTCCTTTTGGATACTTACCGGAGTTCTCACATTTGAAATTTTCATGTATCTTGTTCTTTTTGGTTTGATTACTTGGAGCACGCATATTCAATTTCCTTCAACATAATAACAAAATCGTGCACATGGGTTTTGAACCCGAAGCTAACCAAACAAAGTATAGCACTCACAATCAAATGAAGTAAAATGATTATTGTAGGGGTATGGTACTAAACCCGGCTTACGACCTTAATTTATTATGTTTGGCTTATTTTATTATATGGACTAATACAATATTATTGGGCTGAGGGGGTTTTGTGGAGGTAACCCTAACTGGGCTAGGCCCATTAGGGTACCATGATGGTGGCCATGAGGCTCCCTATATAAGGAGGTCTCCACCTCCTTATTAAGGGTTGTTCTCAATAAGAGCCACCACCATAACCATTTTTGTGTCTGTAAACAAGAGATCCTCGAGATTTCTTAGCAGTCACCTCCACACCCCCAAAAACCATTGCAGATCTGAGCGGAGGAGAGCGAGATTTGGTTACATCATCCCGTAGAAGACGATTCTAACTATGCCTGGTACGTTTCGTGTTTCTTCATTGGCGCCATCCGTGGGACCACATCGAAAACGAGCCGCATCTTCGACTCTCCTTTTTTGACTTCTAGATCTGCTTTTTGGAAGAACGAGAGGGTGAGATAAATCTGAAAACCTTTTCAGATCTGATAATTTTTCAGAAAAAGCTACCAGATTCGGACAATAATGCTCCGGATCTGTGACGGTTTTAATTATATCTGACTGTGACGTCCAGATCTACTTTATTTCGGTGGCCAAAAATTCTCACGGTGCAAGATTTGCATATTTTCCGGCAATACAGCCAAGATCCGGCGCAGAAATCTTCATATACGAGTTCATAATGCAAAAAATGAGCTTTTAGATCTGCTACCTTACAAAAAAAAGGATGGTGGTTGTTTCATTTTCTGTGCAATTTTGTCACGTAAAAGGGGACATTACATGACATGTGGGTCCCAGCTTCAATTGTCTTGTCATCCAGGGATGTCTTGTACAAATCTCATCAGAACAGTGCTGGCCAGATAGACTCCGCCTCCTTCTTCTATTCAGCTCCGTCGGGGCTGTCTCCGCCATCAAGGCGCCATACATGTGCGTCGCCGCGGATCTGCACCGCGCGGCCATCCATGAGCCCTTGCGTGAATCAACACCGCGCGTCATTGCGGACCATATAAGCGCTCTGGCTTTCCAACACCACCACTGTGACGTCCATTCTGCGCCCATAAGCAACAGTGCGCCATCATGCATGCGCACAGTCGAACACCCCGATACAATATATGAGCGCCACCGCAGATCGTCGCCGCGTCACCATGCATGCGCGTCACCACAGATCGTCGCCGCGTCACCATGCATGCGCGTCACCACGGAAGAACAACGCAACACGCATGTCTGCCACCGCGGCACAACACTCCGCCACCACGCATGCGCCACCGCGGTTCGATACACCGTCACCACGCATGCGCCACCGCGGTTCGATACACCGTCACCGCGCATGCGCCACCGCGGTTCGATACATCGCCACCGCGCATGCGCCACCGCGGTTCGATACATCGCCACCGCGCATGCGCCACCGCGGTTCGATACATCGCCACTACGCATGCACACCGTCGCGGATCAACATTCCGCCACCATTCATTCGCACCACCTTGAGGCAACAGCGCGCCGCCATGAAGCAGCAGCGCGTCGCCGTGGATCACGATGCGCCGTCGCGGGTCAATACTCCGCCACCATACATGCGCACAGTCGTGGATTAACATTCCGTCAAGATTCATGCGCGCCACGACAAGTGAACCTCGCCACCGCGTAATGTCATTGTGCCACCACGCGTACACGCCACCACGGATAACCATCTGGCCGCCATGGTGCATGCCACCATGCATGAGTTCCACCGCTATGAAGCAGCAGCGCGCCATCACGCATGCGCGCTGGCGCCGAGCACCGCACCACCGCAATCCAACACCTCGCCACCGTGTATGCGCAACGCTAAACAACACACCGCCATCATACTTGCGGATCACCACTACGCAATCACGTCACAAAAGAACACTGCGCCACATGCGTGGGCGCCGTCGCGGAACAACACCGCGTCATTATGGATGGGCGCCTCCAAAAATTTAGTTTCTTGCATCCGCATCACTGTTCAAGTGGGAAGACATGAAGGCCGCCATCACGAAGACCACCATGCTTGTTATTTGTAATCCGTTCACGGCGTGTCAACCGCTTTCTCATGCGCGTAGGCGGACAAAAACAGGCACGGCGGATTAACACCCGCCACCACGGATCACATACATACTAGCATACCAACAGCGCCATTGTAACGCAACAGCGCCACTATAGCAGGGTGGAATACAAGCCACGTCGCATGCACGCCACCGTGGATCAACATTCTGCCACCGCAGTCGCAGATCAACCCTTCCGCCACTCTACACGCGAACCGCCATGATGCTTGCGCGCAGTCGCGTATCACATTCCACCAACTTGATCCGGTGGGTAAAACTCTCCGTCGCGGAATGCATGCGACCTTCTTGAAGTTCAACGCTAACTCCGGCAATTACGAACTCCATGCAACCATTCCAAATGTTCAAAATGGTGGCAGGAACGTGCAGAGGCAAAAAGATTTAAAAGAGGAAGGAATTATTTCCTATTTTTCATAACAGCCCCTCATCCGCCCATGTGATTAAAACTTTATTAACAAGTTTATTATTACAAGTTCAATGCTCCTAACATTATTTAGCAGCAATGAACTGGGGGACTATCGTGGTATACCACCACTACATTATCGGGATGGAAGACATCTGAATCTTAGGTCGGGAGCCTAATAATATCCCAAACGGCCACGCGCCAAACATAAAGGTCGGGAGCCTAATAATATCCCACATGGCCACGCGCAAAACATAAAGGTCGGGAGCCTAATAATATCCCAAACGGCCACGCGCCAAACATAAGGGTCGGGAGCCTAATAATATCCCACATGGCCACGCGCCAAACATAAGGGTCGGGAGCCTAATAATATCCCACATGGCCACGCGCCAAACATAAAGGTCGGGAGCCTAATAATATCCCAAACAGCCACGCGCCAACGTAGGTTGGGCACACCTCATAATTTGCCCGAGGATGGGAACCTTGTAATACATCCACTTTTAGTTGATATGTTTTTGCAGGTTCGGCTACGAGTCGCACAAGCACCTATGCCATTATTATTATTATCTGGCCGTTTGTGCCTCCATTATTATTTTGAAGACAAGCCGGGATAGTCATCCTGCGTAGAAGAGGCCCTTGTGGGCCAGTCATTATCATCATATTATAGCTCATAAGCCGCAACTCGCGCATGCTTCATTATTTTATAGCTCGTAAGTCGCCTCGCGCGCAAGCTTCATTATTTTTATAGCTCGTAAGCTGCCACGCGCGCAAGTTGCATTACATTATTATCGAGATGCGCACTCTATCTTTTATCAGGCCCCGCGCCACTAATGTTATGATGCGTGCTATATCTTATTCATGCCAGTGCACCATTATTATCATAAGGATCACAACATGTCACCATCATGGAGAAAACCTCTCAAAACTCAAAGACAATAAAGACAAGGCCGAATAAAAGGGGAAAAAACCGCCTCATATTCTAACACACCATATGAAGTCCAGCGCTCCACCTAAACGCTTGCACGCCTAGGAGCAACACTGGACTTGGGGGGCTTGTAGGGGTATGGTACTAAACCCGGCTTACGACCTTAATTTATTATGTTTGGCTTATTTTATTATATGGACTAATACAATATTATTGGGCTGAGGGGGTTTTGTGGAGGTAACCCTAACTGGACTAGGCCCATTAGGGTACCATGATGGTGGCCATGAGGCTCCCTAATAAGGAGGTCTCCACCTCCTTATTAAGGGTTGTTCTCAATAAGAGCCACCACCATAACCATTTTTGTGTCTGTAAACAAGAGATCCTCGAGATTTCTTAGCAGTTACCTTCACACCCCAAAAACCATTGCAGATATGAGCGGAGGAGAGCGATATTTGGTTACATCATCCCGTAGAAGACGATCCGAACTATGCCTGGTACGTTTCGTGTTTCTTCAATTATCGATAAAAGTTTGGTTGTATTTACTCAAATACACACGCCACATACGCATTCCAAAATTATATATTATATGGTTAAAGAAGAGTGAGGGTGGTTATAACTTCCTATTCCTTGTATCTCAGCCATAGATGATCACCAAGATTAAATCCTGGCCGTAAAAAACCACTTCAATGGCGGTTTTCATGACAGTTACCACATAGGCTCCGACAGTGTCATCCTTCTTTCCCCCCCACGCAGCTTCCTAATTTACCACCTTATTATACCTCTTTCTTCATGGAATCATACTTATTTCTTCCTCTTTCTTTCTTCAACCTTCTACCGACAAAAATGAGCATCATACTTAAATTGAATGCAATCACCCTATTGTTGACTTGACTATGGGTGTCAAAATCTCTTTCGTCACTGTTGCCGGGTTTGATTTCGTTACCCTAGGTGGCGGTGTCTTTGCAAGTTCCTGATTCATTGATGAGGTAAGTATAAGAGAGTTTGATTGTCATGGTATATTCAAGGTTAGTGTGGGCTATTATTTAATAATATTAACCATGTATTGTTATTATAACTGAGATGCTTGTGTTTATAGGTAATCAGATAAGGAAACCCCCCAAATCACTTGATACATCAATTAGGTAGAAGCAATTTTGTTACTATACTGTTATTATTATATATATTTGAGAATTTGAGATCTTTGTGATGTGTTTGCAGGTGCAGAGCTTTTCAAGGAGGGAACAGGGAAACGTTTCATTATGTCATCAAAGCCGCAGAAAAACAAACCGCTCTTCATTTAGTCATATCAGAACTTTCAGGATCTTTTGATTGAGAGTCTATGCCATTCTTGCACTGAGAGATGGGTCAAAATAGGTAACCTTTTTTGCATAGAGTGGACCGGTTGACCGATATTACTTGTCTCATATTTACTTGCTTTTTTTAAGAAATATTGAACACCACTTATGTACTATACAGACACCAGTGTACCTAAGGAAAAACGTTGTCACGGGTTGTTTTGATAGTCATACGGGCGTATGATAGAGAGAAAACAGTTATATGGGTCGAATGAGGGCAAACTCATACTGAAAAAGAAATAACTATGTGACCACACACAAAGCCATATGGGTCGTGTGACCTTTTTTTGCATATCATATGGGCCGTATGGCATACTTTGGCTTGTATGATGGGACAAAAAATTGTCAATAAGGTCTGTAGTTGGTGTACAGTTTCCCATATAGAGTTATAAAAGTTATATTTGTTCAACAATAATCACCCGTTAAATAAAATGGTTAAGAAAACTTGGTAATATTGTGTTTTTATGTTTTGTTTTTTTAATTTGCGTTTGAGCATACTTGATTAATCTTGTGTTCTTTTCATCAAATATATAAATAGCCAAACTTCTTTGTTCTGAACTAGGGCAATGGCAGATCCGAAAAGAGGTTATTGTCACCTTAGATAGTTTCGGTTGTTTTATTTGTATTGATGAGAAATTAAGTTTTTCAAAGATGCTGGTGAGGGTCTTGAGGTTCGGCTTGCCATGAGAGATGGTCAATTTGAAGGTTATGTACATGTTGAATTTGCCACCCTGTTGCAATTCGAAAGGTTTGTTTTATCTCTTTCTTTCATACTTTTTTCCCAATTAAATTACTCTATTTTTTTTCTAACGGATTGGCATAATTCTATTTGTAGGCTTTCAAACTCAATGGGATTTGTTACTCACTCGTGCTGCGAGACTTGATTTAGCTTTAGAAAGGGGTGCATACACTCTGAGTTACGGGAAATGATTGTTTCCCGGTAAGTTTAACACTCTGGTTTGTTTAATTTTGTTGGTTGTCTTCGACATTTTAAAAGGTTAGATTGAGAATTTACATTTAAATTGTGTTATAGGTGCACAGTAGTGTGATAGTTTGTTGATTTTGGTATGTTGGCCAACTAATTTGAGATAGTATACTTTTTAAATTTGTCATAGGTTATTTATGGGTATGTACAAGAATTTAATCACTATTCCCTGCAAATGTAATTTCTCTATTGGTTGTCACAGATGCTAACGATATGTGGTACTAACTTCTGTCTAACTTTGCATGCAGCGTTACCATATAGGTATCTTCAAAAGTAACTTCCTATGTTGATCAGGTATGCATTATATATACATTCATTTAATGTTTAGACACTTGAGGCATGGAAGTTTAAATTACAGTATGTCGTACTTTTAACCACTTTGCAATGTTGTTTTAAATTTTTTTGGTATTAGATCTAATTTTAGAGTTAGACCTCTAGGTCTCTGAGTAATTTTGTATTTCAATGTTTTTACACACTTGGATTAACTAGCATAAAAGTAGTTAACAGATTTATCGTGGGTTCATCGGGTTCTAAAAAGAACTCAATTGGTGCATTTTTAAAATATAAAAGTAATGCTCACAAGGTATATATATATATATATGCTATATGCAATTTTGTGGGGAATGATAGAAACTAGCATGCATTATATCAATTGAGTATTAGTATTTGATAATACTGGTTTCTGAAATGGATCTGGCCCATATGGTTTTGATCAATACAAGTGGTTTATTTGATAATATTAGTTTCTGAAATGGACTGGTAAAATTGTAGAGAACGTGATATGTAGAGCCAATAACTGCATGAATTTTGTAACATGGCAATATTGCTACCATGCATTAAGATGCTCTATAATTATTAAAATGTCATATTTGTTTACTAATGACAAGATGAGTTGAGAGATGCACTTCTACCGGTGATTGCTAGCAAAAAAAGATCTTCCAAATGCAATGAGTGCAGCTGAGATCACTAATAAACCTGGACTCCGATCTCTCAGACAGTGCCATTGGTAATTAAATATAAGAGCCTTAATCCAAATAAATAGTCACATTATTATTATACTTTCTGTAAAAGTAGGGTATTAAACCCACCACCTAGCCAAGTATAGTACCCAAGCCCAGCCGTATTAGAACGCTGGGCAGGTCAAACGGCGGAGATAAATCTCATACGCCAGGCGTAAGACAAGCCGCCAAAGTTATATCTCAATATAATATACATTCCCTAACACCTAGGGAATAGTGGCACAAAAGTCTCATAAGCATGGGACAAAAACATATAAATTACATGAGGATAAGCACCCAACCAATGGGGATTGGACAGCACATAAAGGACGGTACAAATAGTACAATACGTCCTTGTCAAATGTCCATAATGACCACCAACTTCCACCAACCTCCACGATCGCACGAATGGAGAATATTATTGGTGGGAAAACCTGACAAGGTAGTGGACCATACTCTCTCTTCTCCGGCTATAAATACCAAAGGACCTCCAAATTGTAAAACATATGCATTCTCATACTATCACTATCAATACATTATATTTCATACTACCAAGTACTGATTCTCACGCCGGAGGGTGGTTACGAGAGAACCCCCCCCCCCCCCATTCCTCGTAACGAGGTCACGGTGTTGTGTTTTGCAGGATATACTCATATGCGCCAAGAAGGTTTTATAACCCATCGTGGGAAATACTCAACCATTACCCTCGGACTAATGTGTTAGACCTTGAGGGGGGGATTTGTGTTTCTTCATTGGCGCCATCCGTGCATATAGCTAGAACAATTACTAAATAGTCACTCCGTTCTCGACTCAGATGAGTGGCAAGACCACACAAAAAGAGGTTGGTCAGAACCCAAAGGCCAACCAAGAAGGAAACGTAGAAAATCTGGACATCGTTGGTACCGGTGAAGGTTTCGTTAACACGTCCACCATTCACCCTACCGTCACAGACAAAGAAAAAACCAAAACGCGTCCCAAAGCAAAAATGCCGCCAGACATCATGGCTTGGCTAGAAGCAGAACAAAAAAAACTGAGGGACAAGGTACAAAAAAATGGCATCCGTTGTGAAACCTAGAACGTTGTTCGACACAGCCTCTAGTAGCAACGACAAAGAAGAAGAGTACGAACAACATTCAACGTCAATTCGTACGAAGAAGTCACCGCTTGCTCAGCAAAATAGCAAAGCAGGCGAAAAACCACAACAGTCGCGTCGAGAAGCAGACTCGCGCCTAGACGATCCAGACTATGAAGAAAGTTGGAAAGGGCTAGACACCAAGAAGTTGGTGAAATATCACCCAAAGGCGGCGGGAGATTTTTCCAAACCATACCGACCAACAACGTCGGCGGGAAAATCAAAGTTTGTGGCAAGAATAGCTGAAGCGGAGTTGCCAGAAAATCCTAAAATACCGCCAACGGTCGGGCAATATGATGGCATCTCAGATCCAGATGATCATCTGCAAACCTTCACAGCTGCTGGACTAGTGTCGGGGTGGACCATGCCGTTGTGGTGCCACATTTTTACATTAACACTAGTCGGAGCCGCCAGAGCATGGTTCGAAAGGTTGCCAGATGGACAAATTATAAGCTGGGAGGACTTAGCAAAAAAGTTTACCCAACAATTTAGTCAACAACGGCGGCACATCAGTGACCCAGCAGATATTCTGAATGTGGTCAGAAAAGATAATGAAACATTAGAAGATTTCATCACCAGATTTAACCAAAAAGGCCTGAACATCGGCGGCGTAAGTGAAGAACTGCTGCGGGCACCCTTCCGCCAAAACGTAAAGTGTGATGACCTCATTCGGAACCTTACGGGCAGAGATGGCATGCCGCAACGATGGGACAATGTTATAGCCGCGGCCAAAAGGTACGCGCGAATGGAGAAGAGTTTGGGGAAAGAACTGGCAAAGAACGACGCCAGAAATGACATCAATAGAGTCCGCCAGGGCAAAAGAATTTCTTCCGTGTGGTCAAGGCTAAACAATGAAAAAGACCTCGCCACATATGCACCCTTCAAAGCTAGGCAGAAGGGTCAGGCGAGTACATCCAGGTGGACTCCGCTGACAAAAAGCTCAGCCCACATCATGTATACTGAGGGGATCCAGCTAAAGAAGCCGACACCAATCAAGCAAGGGCCAAACACAGACATGAAAAGTTACTGTGACTTTCACGAACAACATGATCACACAACAAATCAGTGTGTCAATTTGAAAGACGCAATTAAAGAATACGTTAAGAACGGTAAGTTGGATCACCTTGTCAAGAGTATCAAAGGAAAATACAGACGTCCACCCCCAAGAGATGGCGGAAGGCCAGAAAAGAAAATCAAAGACCTTCACGCCAACATGATTTCAGGCAATGTTCAGACTAAGAAACGAAGGCAAACAGAGTGGCGGCCTGGAAGGAAGAACAACTCATCTTCCCAAAAGTAAAAGGAGGGGCAAACAAGAAAGCACCTTTGGTGATCACAGCCGTATTTGGTCACTACAGGAAACCGTGTTTCTTTATCGACGCGGGAGCAACGTCCAACATCATGTACCGCCAGTGTTTCGACTTGTTGGAAGAAAAGGACAGGCATCGGTTAACACCCGTCGACGCTCCGATCGCGGGTTTCAACCAAAGCATCGAATACCCGCTAGGGCAGCTGACATTCCCAGTCGAGCTAAGTGATGGGCTCCATTCACGAACGGAAGACGTCGATTTCATGGTAATGGAGACTCCTCACCCGCAGTATGATATAATCCAAGGAAGAGAGGCAATTGGTGATTTCAATGCTACTCCTTCAACAGCGCATGGAATATTAGGGGTACCAACCCCAACAGGGATAGCAATGATTCACGCCAACAAAGAATGCAACATGGCAGAAAGAAAAAAACCGCCACAGAAGATGCCAAAAACCAACAAAGTTAGAAAAGTAGAAAAATGGGTGCTCAACAAGGAATTCCCAGAACAAAGCATAACCACCGGACCAACTATCTCCGAAGAAGCGCGGGCGGCACTCAAAAGTTTGTTTGTCAAGAGCATCGATGTTTTCGCTTGGACCCCAGCTGACATGACAGGGGTCCCAAGAAACAAAGCGGAACATGAGTTAAAAGTCAACCCGGCCTTCGTCCCGGTAGTACATGTACTGAAGAAGAATGGGACCAGAACAGGCAAAAGCCTGCGATGAACAAGTTCAACAATTAATAGATGCAGGCATAATCCGAGAAATTCAATACCAAACATGGGTGGCCAACCCAGTAATGGTACCCAAGGCAAGCGGCCAATGGCGCATGTGTATCGACTTCAAAGATCTTAACAAAGCGTGCCCAAAAGACTGCTACCCACTGCCAGAAATCGACCTTAAGGTAGACGCGTTGGTACCATTTCAGTTTAAATGTTTTTTAGACGCGTACAAAGGGTACCATTAGATCCATATGGCGGTAAAAGACCAAAACAAAACGGCGTTCCGAACAAACAGCGGAACATATTGTTATAAGATGATGCCATTCGGCCTCAAGAACGTCGGGTCTACATACCAGCGACTGATGGACAAAGAGTTCAGATCTCAAATTGGAAGAAATTTAGAAGTTTAGATGGACGATCTAGTCATTAAAAGCAAGACGGAAGCAGCAATGTTGAAGGACATTGAAGAAACCTTCAAGACGTTAAGGGTAATCAGCATGAAGCTCAACCCAGGAAAATGTTCCTTCGGAATGGAGGATTGGAAATTCCTGGGGGTGATCGTAACAAATGGCGGCTTCAGAGCCAACCCAGAAAAGCTAGAGGCCGTGTTAAAAATGCCTTCACCGAAATCTGTCAAGCAAGTACAAACACTCAATGGCCGATTAGTTGTGCTGAACAGATTTTTATCAAGCCACGCAGAAAAATCTTTTCCGTTCGTTTCAACCCTGAGGAACTGCCTCAAGAAATCTCAATTTCGGTGGACAGAGAAGGCAGAAACAGCATTTCAAGAAATCAAGTCGCGTGTAGCGGAACTGCCAATGTTAACAGCTCCTAAAGCTGGAGACCCATTGATAGTGTACCTAGCAGCGTCGGAAAGAACAGTCAGCGACGTCCTGATAGTGGAACGAAACGGCGTTCAAACACCCATTTATTATATAAGTCGCACCCTTGCAGACGCAGAAACAAGGTACTCCACCTTGGAAAAGCTAGTCTTATCCTTGCTCCAGACAGGGCGGCGTCTAAGAAGATACTTTCAAGGCCACCCAATACATGTTCTCACCAATTTTCTCTTACAAAACGTACTGAGCAAGCCAGAATTGTCTGGGAGATTTGCAAAGTGGGCGATAGAATTGGGAGAACACGCCATCGAATACAAACCCAGGCCAGCGATCAAATGACAGCTTTTGGCTGATTTCATCGCGGAAATTCCTCAGGAAAGAGAAGAGGAATGCCGAAGAGAGATCGAACTCCCGTTAATCAACGGAAAGAGGAAGTCTGGAAGTTGTTCACAGACGGAGCTTCTAATGATGAAGGTGCAGGCGCGGGGCTAAGAATAACCAACCTGGAAGGACAATACTTCACGTACATGATTCACCTAGAATTCAAAAGCACAAACAATGAGGCGGAGTACGAAGCGTTGTTGGCAGGGTTGAGGATCGCCAAAAAATTAGGAGCCCGCCACTTAGAAGCACATGTAGATTTAGTGGCAAACCAAACTGAAGGATCGTATGACGCAAAACACGAAAAAATGGCGTTATACTTAGCACAAGCTAAAACGCTAATGGCAGCCTTTGCCACATGCAAAGTGAAACACATTAACAGAAGCGAGAATAAACAAGTGGACGCCTTAAGCAAATTGGCGTCGGTTGGTTTCGAACACCTCGCAAAAGACGTCCGCATCAAAGTTATGACAACGCCTTCAATAATGAACAAAGAAGTATTCGTATGTTCAACGGCAGAAAAAAGTTGGATGACACCAATCATTAACTACCTCGCGAGAGGTATTTTGCCAGAAAAGAAAGCGGGAGCCCGATTCGCCACAAAGCATTAAATTACACAATCCAAGATTACATACTACACATGCGGTACTCTCAGATGTATAGATCCACAAGATGCAAATTATCTGCCAAGAGAGATTCACAAAGGAATATGTGGCGTGCATGCAGGTCCAAGGATGGTGGTCGCCAAAATCATGAATGCAGGATACTATTGGCCAGGCATGCACGTGGACGCCGGAAAAGAGTTAAGACGATGCAGCGCCTGTCAACGCCATGCACCAAATACCCTGCGCCCAAAAAATGCCATGATCCCGGTAGCAGCCTCCTGGCCATTATAGAAATGGGCAATTGATATAACGGGACCATTTCTAGAGGTGCCAGGGCGGGTGAAGTTTCTCATTGTGGCAATCGCTTACTTCACAAAATGGGTTGAAGCAAAGCCGGTAGCAACAATCAACGCAGCCAGCGTTAAAAAGTTCGTATGGGAGTTCATCATCTGTCGTTTCGGACTACCTATGAACCTGGTCAGCGACAATGGAACACAATTTGCTGGTCAACATATCCAACGATGGTTAAAAGAGCTCAACATCACACAAACGTTTACTTCAGTCGCCCACCCACAAGGA